>NC_057813.1:513892842-513901252 GCF_018294505.1 Triticum aestivum
GCCCTCGCGGTGATCTTGCGAGGATGGCCTCGCCCTCTCTTTGGCGGAGCCAACACTGCCCTCTCCAGTGGAGCTTTCCCCTTCTCAGCGACGGAGAACCTCCTCACCAGGGCCATGCATGTTGCTGCAGGAATGAGGAGCAGGAGGATGAAGTTGCGATGGGAGCTCCGTCTCCCTCGCCCTATTATAGGCAGTTGGAGGCCAACCGGCATCCCCTCGCGTTCATGCAATGACGGCCATGCAGGCGTGCGCCAGTCTTTTGTCAGCCTCGGCACTTGCCGAGGCGACGTGGGGGAGCAGAGGCGACCGCGTCCCATCAAGAGCCACATGTCGAGCTTGGCCCGCGGGTGGTTGGGGCCCACGACGCTTCTGCATTTCCTCTTTTGCTTCGCCTCGAAGCCAGCCCGAGCGCGCCTTGGGTCCGGGGGATACTGTCGGTGTTCTGGGAACGGGGGTACCCAGATCTGCCAGCCTGCGTCCCATGGCATTGCTTCCCTAACGGCCCGGTACGGCACAATGGCAAGACCTCCAAGATAAGACCCTCGCAAGGGCCCTGGCCTCCTGAGGCTGTTAACACCAAGACTTCCCAAGGGGGCGGCCTCCTCAGGTTCCCTCCCGAGGAGCGGATATTTCAATGCAGGTACCCAGCCTCATGAGGCTGCGATGACATGAGCCATGATGACCATGGCCAGGCGGGTGCCGACATGCGCAAAGGAGACAGTTTCCCTTTCGGTGCTAAGGGAGCAAGGATGAGTGCGGGTTCCCGAGGAGTCCCCCAAAGCTTTCCATTCCGGTGCAACAAGACTAAGACCATGAGCTCAGCAGGGCAGATGTCATCACTGAGCCCACCGCTACATCACCACCAGAAGCTTTGCATGCGAAGACCACCTTTCGTTAGGATTAGATGTACTTCTTGTCCCCTTTTGAATTGGCCATTGTGGGATCCATTCCCGCCTATGTTTTGAGGGAAGAGGACCGATGCCACTATAAATATAGGTTAGCCACCACCATAGGGAGGGATCGGATCCTTCCCACCCTCACCACGGTAGCCCTCGTGAGATTGTTCATCCAATGTACTTCTTCATCCTCAACCCCTCATGAGACCAATCCACCACAAAGAAGGAGTAGGGTTTTACACCGCAAGGTGGCCCAAACTTGGGTAAACTGTTGTGTTTGTCATCTTCTGCGTGTGAGTGCATACCCGATGAGGCTAGGTTGCAGGGTGACGAGCTTGAGACTTGAGAGGTTGAGATCTTTGCACACGCCCCAGAGTTTGAACCTTCTTGGGTCTGCGAAGCCCCCTATCCGACAACATTGTGGTTATATCGATAACGATCTTCATGGAATATGTAGGAATCAATCGTGGTCCCGCTATTGGTTATTAACCGGAGAGGAGTCTCGGTCATGTCTACATGATTCTCGAACCCGTCGAGTCGCACGCGTAACGTTCGGTAGTGCTAGGGCAGTATTGAGATATTAATAGTGGATAGTATGAAGATTATTCAGAGTCCCGGATGGGATCCGGGACATCACGAGGAGCTCCGAAATAGTCCGGAGGTAAATATTCGTATATGAAAAGTTGTAATTGGGGTTCCAGAAAAAAGTTTGAGTTTTTTCGTTATTGTACCAGGAAGGTTTTAGAAGGTTCTGGAGTGGGCCCACCAGCATGGGGGACCCACATGAACGTGGGTAGTGGGGAAAGTCCCCACAACCCTGGTCTAGGTGCACCAAGATCCTCCCTTAAAGGGAATAGTATCATATGCCAAGGGGATAAGATCATGATCCCTAAAAAGGGGGATAGCGATTGGTGGGGAAGGAAAGGTGAGATTTCCTAACCCCCCTTGGCCAACGACCCTAGGACCTTGGAGGTCAATCCACCAGCCACCTCCACACCTATATAAAGGTGGGGAGATGATACGTCTCCAACGTATCTATAATTTTTGATTGTTCCATGCTATTATATTATCTGTTTTGGATGTTTTATATGCATTAAAATGCTATTTTATATTATTTTTGGGACTAACCTATTAACCTAGAGCCTAGTGCCAGTTTCTGTTTTTTGCCTGTTTTAGAGTTCCACAGAAAAGGAATACCAAACGGAATAAAACTTTTGGGATGATCTTTCTTGGACCAGAAGCAAACCAGGAGACCTGGAGATGAAGTCGGAGACTCCACGAGGCGGCCACGAGGGTGGAGGGCGCGCCCACGGGGTAAGGGCACGCCCCCTACCTCATGGACCCCTCAGAGCTGTCCTGACCTAATTCTTTCGCCCATATATACTCTTATACCCCAAAACCATCAGGAAGAGCCACGAAAACACTTTTCCACCGCCGCAACCTTCTGTACCCGTGAGATCCCATCTAGGGGCCATTTCCGGCGTCCTACCGGAGGGGGATTCGATCATGGAGGGCTTCTATATCAACACCCACTACAAAAAAATACACTTCCATGATTATACATGTTTGTCACAGTAGGTCGTATTTTTTGTGATGCATGTACATCCATGACGATTTTATGACAAAATCAAGATAGTCATACATGTGTTGTCGTAGAAGTGTTCCATGACATTACCAAAATTATCATCACGGAAGTGTCCACTTCCATAAGGATAAATTGCGTGTCACATAAGTGCTTTCATCAAGGGTGACCGACACGTGGCATCCACCGTAACAAAATGCTGTTAAGCTATCGGGTCCGGTTTGGATCCGATAACCCGTTAACAGCCCTGACCAATGGGGATTTTCCATGTGTAAAATCATCATTGGCCGGAGGAAACACGTGTTGCCTCATCGTTGGGACAGATGTCATCCACTCATTGGACAAGAGGCACCTATGATAGGTCGACACGTGGCACGACCCAACAGTGACCCATCCCAGTGAAAAAGACCGGCCCAGTAAAAATTAGCAGGCCGGCCCACATGTCAGGTCCATTTAAGCCCACGGCCCATTAAAGATGAGCCAATTTGGCCCATCAACATCCCGTTAAAGATTTGAAACCATTGCAGCCCATCATCAGTTTGAGCCCGTTAACAGCCTGCTGTATATTTGGGCTCAATATCGGCCCGATGAGATTTCGGCTTGTTAACGACCCATTCAATGGATGGGCCAATTTTCAGGATGTACATCTTTCGGCCTTCTAGCGACCCATTTAAATGTTTGGCTAATTTCTGGCCCGGTGTGTCTTTCAGCCTATTGATGACCCATAAATCAGTTGGGCCATTTGTAGTTGGACCTGAGTTTTGCCCTTTTAGCGACCCATTTAAGTGTTGGGCCAATTCCCGACCCTGTGTGCCTTTCAGTCTGTTAACGGACCATAAATGAGTTGAGCTATTTGTAGTCGGACCTGAGTTTTGGCCTTTTAACGGCCCATGCCCTTCATGGTCGAATACCAGCCCGGTTTCTCTTTCGTCCTGCTAAAGGCCCACAACACAGTTGGGCCATTTGCACCACGACCTGACTTTCGGCCTCTTAGCGGCCCATGCTCTTCATGGTCCAGTACGATCCCGCTGTCTCTTTCGGCTTGCTAAAGGCCCATAGTATAGTTGGGCCATATGTACCCCGAACATAGTAACGGCCTGTTAACGGCCCATGAAATGAAATGGGCCCACCTGTTGCCTACTTCATTGTCGGCCTGTTAACGACCTGGGAGGTAAGAGGGTCAACCATTAACTTTTGGCCTGGTAACGACCCATTAACTTAATGGACACACTAAAGTTCGTACATGTCTTTAGGCCAAATTAGATAATTTGAGCCCATTACGACAAACGGTTATGCATAGGCACAAAACTGATCAAGCAAAGGTATGGCATACAACGAAAAACATTGTGCATCGAGCATATATTACAGGAAATTACATCCACTGGGCAATCAAAGATTGAAGCTAGTGCAAATAAATTAACAGAACCTAACGATCTACAAAGTCACAATCTGCAACCTCAGCACGGATGACGCCCATAAGCATGTGGGCAACTTCTTGCTGCTTTGCTACACTGTCTCTGAAAATATTGATCAGTTGTTGTTGCGCATGAATCTGCAACTCTGATTCCTCCACCATTTCCATCATTGCTTCAGCCATTAATTGGTTCACAAACATACATTTTTTCCGTTGCATTTGAGACAGAGGATATTGAACAGATTCCGATGGTGATTTTGGTAGGCATGTATTATTGATAGTGGAGAGTGTCTCGACCACTGCATCATAACATAAATTAGGAGGGAAACCAAACAAATTAATCATGAGTTATTGCCATATTACCTGGCCTAGATTTGTTGGAAAGAAACAATGGGGTTGCCTTGCTGTTTTTAGAGTTTGTCTTCTTATCTTCAACAACCTGCACCAAATTAACACACTAGCATTGCTATCTTTGGCCAAGTCAGATAATAGGAAAGCAACATTGACATAAAGAACGTTTGGGAAACTAGCCAACACCAAATTAACACAATATGGCATAGCTATCATCAGCTAGGTAAGGTAATACGAAAGCAACATTGACACAATGAATGAATGGGCAACCAGAGCAGCACTACAATTCAGTAATGTGCATGATATGAGATAGTACACTCATGCAGCTCAGTATGCAAAACTACCAGGCAGTTTTCTTTACAAAAATCAACATTGGAGCCTTTAACATTTTGCTACAACTAATTTTAGATCAGATAAAGGTTGGATTCACGCTGATTAACAAAATACATGATGATGTAAAAATATAGTGATATACAACAGGTACTTACATCAGCATTGGAGCATAGAGAATTCCCGCAAGATATTTTACTTGAATACAATCCCAATGAAGGAAGTCTTCTATCATTTAACCTTATTTTCTAAAGGAGAGATGGGTAAGAAACATGTAGAAGATATAATCAGAATGCTATAAAATTTCATGATGCGAGGATACGCACACGCTTCTTAGAATGGAGTTGACATTCTTTTGCTGGACTGGAGAGGACTAGTTCTTTGGCCACTGGAATCTTCTTATTATCAGTGGGAGTTGGGTTTCTCTGTGCGGGAGCAGTATCTATGAAAAATGGAGTTGGTTTATTATCTCCTGGCATTTGGATCTTTTGCAAAGACCTGGTTTGTAACCCTTCAGATACTAACATAGCCGTCTTCCCCTTGCATGCCTTATATAGAAGAATGGTGCTTCAATTATAAAACATGCTACAACAGAGATGGAATAGGTACTGAAGAATAGAAAGGCATGACATATTGACATGTATTCCCTCCATCCGGAAATAAATGGATGGGTCTAGGCGTATTTCAGTTCTAGATACATTCAGTTTTATCCATTTCTGCAACATGTAATCCGGACGGAGGGAGTATGATGTAAGAGCTAGGGATACAACATGACAACACAGTAAAAAAACACTGAAAACCCACTGCAGAACCAAAGTATTCAAACCCACTGATATGAGATAGTACACTCATGCAACTCAGGATTCAAAACTATGACGCAGTTTTCCTTACAAAAATCAACATTGTGGCCTTTAATCATACATTTTGCTACAACTAAATTTAGATCATATAAAGGTTGGATTCACGCCGATTAACAAAATACATGATGATGTAAAAATATAGTGATATACAACAGGTACTTACATCTGCATAGGAGCACAGAGAATTCCTGCAAGAATCTTTCCTCACAGACGATACCAGTGCAGAAATTCTTCTATCTGTTAAGCTTATTTTCTAAAAGAGAGATGGGTAAGAAACATGTAGAAAATATGATCAGCATGCTATAAAATTTCATGATGCGAGGATAAGCACACGCCTCTTAGAATGGAGTTGACATATTTTTGCTGGACTGGAGCGGACTAGTTCTTTGGCCACTGGAATCTGCTTATTATCAGTAGGAGTTGGGTTTCTCAGTGCTGGAGCGATATCTATAAAAACTAGAGTTGGTTTATTATTTCCTGGCGTTTGGATCTTTTGCAAAGACCTTGTTTGTAACCCTTCATATTCTAACATAGTCGTCTTCCCCTTGCATGCCTTGTATAGAAGAATGGTGCTTCAGTTATAAAACATGCTACAACGGAGAGATGGAATAGGTACTGAAGAATAGAAAGGCATGGCATATTGACATGTATTCCTTCCATCCGAAAAAAATGGATGGGTCTAGGCGTTTTTCAGTTCTAGATACATCCTTTTTATCCATTTCGGCAACATGTAATCCGGACGAAGGGAGTATGGTGTAAGAGCTAGGGATACGACAGGACAACACAGTAAAAAAACACTAGTTGAATGTAAAACTTTATGCTAGCGGAATACGTACAGAAAAAACTAAGGCAACATACACGTGTATGATTGGGAAACTAAGATGGCATTGCAACAGAGCACTAGAACAACACTTTAATGTAAAAAAAACATGGTATGGTAGACAGATGAAGTACATACTGATGAATAAAAATGCATAAGATATTCAGAAGCATGATGTCCAAATTAAGCAGATGTCATTGTGATAGAGTAGAATGACAGTACTTGAATTTGAAAACATTTTATCATGAATGGAATAGGTACTGAAAAACAGGAAGGCATGACATATTTACATGCATGATCAGCATGCTAAGCACATGGCATTGCAACAGAGTAGATACACTCCAGGACATTATATGTATGTTGTACCCATATCATGGGCCAAGTTAGAGCAAGGAACTTGTGGGGTGAAGAGGATTCATCATATTTCTGCAAGTCTTGTGAAGAACTGCCTTTACATGTTCCATCATATTGGGTATCATGGACATCAAGTTTATTGTCCTTTACATTGCTCCGTGAGGTTCTTGTGGATATATCAGTGTGTGCAATTATATCTGACATGCATGGAAGACAACTAGTAGTTAGATTTATGTAATGAGTGCCTGTAGGAGATGACATAAATAGAAGGAATGGGGTTAGCTAGCAGCAACAGGTCTCAAAAATTAAAGGGAGAACACATATGAAAGCTACAGAATATGTATCGTTTGTACTCAGATTAACTAGATGGCACACAAAAGTATTAAAGAACAACATAGGTAATACTAGAAGTGGTATAATACTATAATCACCAGCATGTGGGATAGCATTGGCTGATGGATGATAACTATGGAACATCGTTACCTAAAGAACAAGTATCTTAGCCGAACTATGGAACAACCTTAACTCCTGAACAAGCCCCGTAAGATATCAGCATGAATATAGTGAAATGTGATAATCTATTTTCCATGCTTAGATGAATAACAAAGCCATAAATGTTGCACACAAGTAAGACGAGGGTACAACCTATCTGGCCACCATCCATAGGAGTGAGCATCATGTGCCGACTTGTCGATGGCCCTGCAGTTGTTGTGGCTGTCGATGTCGGGCACGCGCATTCGATGCAGGTTACTGTTGAGTGGGTACTATAGCTCCCTTCAGGTGTATGTTTCCCTGGTTGGAGTAGCTGCGGTGAGTCAGAAGACGGTGTGGCTGAAGATGCAGATAACGCATAATGTTAAGAACGACACATCTCTTTGATCTGAAGAAATACACTAAGAGATCAACATCAAGGTACGAGAGTGGTCACACATTTGTTGACTGAAGACTAAATTGGGTTCACACGATTTTAATTTATTTTGGTACTATCCGATCTATGCCGGATGGCTTGATGATCGTCTTGTGCCTCCCGGATGACACTGTTCGGAATCTTCCCCGATGAGCTAGCGACCAACGGCAGAGCAGTTTGCCTCCGCCGTCCATGGACCCGGCCAAAACCCAGCACCTTACCCCACCACACTGCCATGGTTGCGCCGCCCCCGGGCCAATCCACAAAGACTCCCTGTCATCCAGATCCGGTGGCGGCAATACCTTCAACCCACGCAACTCTAAGATAGCCATCTAAGCGCTGCTTCCATAGTGAACTTGCGTCCCTGCACCCTTACGTTAGAAACTAGCCAACCAGCAGCCTAGGAGCTCCGCCGCCTCGAGGGGTGCTGCTTCCCATTAGGAATTGATTGGCCCATAATAAAAAATCAGACAACTGATGCCTAAATAAAGTGATTTGAGATGAGGGTGCGACCTATCTGGCGGCATGGCGAAATAGACAGCTCCAGTTGCCGAGTCGGTGAGGCTGGTGCGGTTGCGGTGGCGACCGGCAGTAGGGAAGCAGCAATGTCGCGACGGTCGATGGCTACGGGGAAGCAGCACCGGGACTCTGGACGGATCCGAAGTTGGAGCCACTCCGGCGCCTTGAACAATGGCGGGGGTGAATCGGCTCCGGTACGGTTCACGCGACAGTCGTTGAGGCAGCTCCAGCAGCATGGAGTAAGAGGCACACGGCCCAGTGCACGGCGACAAATGGATAGTGTCTCTGGCATTAGGGAGGAGGGCGGTTGTGAAATTGGTGCGGTGGGGGGAACCATGGTGGAGGGGCTGAGGTTTCGCGGCTTGGGAGAAGGGAGC
>NC_057813.1:514201518-514280442 GCF_018294505.1 Triticum aestivum
TATGCAGGAGTACTAACCAATGCTATACTTTTACTGTCTTTCAGAAATTCATCGAGACAACCCGTGAAGCAAGTCCTACTTTTATCATTGGGAAGTTTGATGGTATACTTGGGCTCGGATTTCCGGAGATCTCTGTGGGAAGTGCCCCTCCAATTTGGTACATATTCAGACCTCTGAACAGATTATCATGATGTGATAATCTCAGCAATGCTGTTGCCTGATACCCTTTCATGTGTTGCATGAACAAACAGGCAGAGCATGCAAGAGCAGAAGCTGATAGAGAAGGACATCTTCTCCTTCTGGCTTAACCGTGATCCAGATGCATCTGCGGGAGGTGAACTCGTGTTCGGGGGTGTGGACAAAAAGCACTACAAGGGGAAACACACATATGTTCCGGTCACTCGCAAAGGCTACTGGCAGTTTGACATGGGTGATCTTCTCATTGGTGGCGATTCAACTGGCTTCTGTGCCGGTGGTTGCGCTGCAATTGTCGACTCAGGGACCTCACTGCTCGCTGGCCCAACGGTATGCGCTCTTGCTTGGATCGTACCATAATTGGTAGAATGCGCATTTGGACAACTATGCTATATAACTGAGACATCCTTGGTACATTTGTATTTTATACTGCTCTCAGACCATAGTGGCTCAAGTCAATCATGCAATTGGTGCTGAGGGGATTATCAGTACGGAATGCAAGGAAGTAGTGAGAGAGTATGGAGAGATGATCCTGGAGCTGCTTGTAGCACAGGTTTGTCACTTGCTGCACTTGCCCTCCCCTGATATCTTGACAATTGGATTGTTGTTATTACGATCTTTTACATCGATCTTGAATTCTCTAACCAATTACAAGAATACTAATACTAAGTTGTCACTGAGCAGACAAGGCCACAGAAAGTGTGCAGTCAGATTGGTCTCTGTGTATTTGATGGTAGTCACTCTGTCAGGTCAGCTCAACATCCGCATCAAGTCGTATTTCCCTTTTTACTTGCATGTGTGTTTTAGTGTTTTCATAACAGACTTTGTTTTCATGAACGACTATGCAGTAACCAAATTGAATCTGTTGTTGATAAGAAAGCGAAGCGAGGCTCTGATCTTCTCTGCACCGCTTGTGAGATGACTGTTGTCTGGATACAGAATCAGCTCCGAAAAAAACAAACGAAAGAGCTCATCTTGGATTATGCGAATCAGGTCAGTACTACCGGTCATGCCCACGCCAATATTTTCTGAATGTCAAGTGGGTGAAGAGTGTGATAACAGTCCGATTCCAATGTGAACTGCAGCTCTGTGAGCGTCTCCCGAGCCCCAACGGAGAATCAACCGTCGACTGCCACCAGATCTCAGAGATGCCTGATCTTGCTTTCACCATAGCAAACAAGACTTTCACCTTGACGCCAGAGCAGGTGAGGTGCTCCCTAAGTTATACTTGGTCATACCTTCAGTTAAGATAGTCAATGCCCAATCTGAACGATGTTGGTTTTATTTATACCAACTGCTGCCTACTTGCCTTAGTCACTCTTCACACTCTACTTGCTGTATATATGCAGTCTAATGTTTCTCTGTGCTGCAGTACGTAGTGAAGCTGGAGCAATCAGGCCAGACCATTTGCATCAGTGGGTTCATGGCGTTTAACGTGCCGCCCCCTCGCGGCCCGCTCTGGTATACGCCCTAACAGTCTTCAGTCTTCAGTCTTCACCATCACTTGCTTGTTTTCCCCTTGCGATCCGTTTGATTGACGTTTCGTGTTGCGGAATCTCAGGATACTTGGAGACGTCTTCATGGGCGCCTATCACACCGTTTTCGACTTCGGTGAGAGCAGGATTGGGTTCGCCAAATCCGCGTGATTTGGTGATCCCAGTATCTCCAGTGTATCAAGGCTCAGGGCCGGTATTGTACATAATCCAAGCACGTGTAAGTTGCCAGGTCAACAAGAAATTTATCAGTAGAAAAGGAACAAAATGAACTTGCCATCGGCATTTCACATTTGTATAGCTATTTGCTGTGTATGGCTTGATATGAACCTGCAGACAGCACACACGATACGAGGCTGATGTAATAAGCACGATGAGAATCATGGTTTTGGTGTGATCTCATCGTTTATAAGGCCACTCCCAATGCACATTCTCTTAGCACAGTCTCACGAGACATAGTAAATATTTAGAGACAATTATCCCAATGTATTTTCTTTTAAGCATTGTATCTAAATTGCCATCTAAAGTAGTCTCCGTTTAGTAGGTTTGGGCATCATATTTACATTTCAACATCGTGGCCAACAACTAACTGATTCATGTTTTTTATACACAAGATTTTTTTTCTTTCGAAAAGGGGTTTTACCCCAGTCTCTGCAGAAAGATGCATACGACTCATATTATTAATAAAAAAATCCAGCAACAAAGTCTCCAAGTCTTCAAGTATGAAATAAACAAACGCTCATAAGAGCCAAACCGAAAGCCAGGACCGGCTGACAAATAAAATAGGAACATTACATGCCTATCCTATTACATGACCGCCATCCAAACCGATGAATATGATACATTATCATTGAAGTATATGAAAAAGGTTACCTGAATCAATTTCATGAACATAAATTATTTTTGCCCAAACTACTCCCTAATATGCTCATCCAAGTCGTTAAGTGCTTGTTGTCAAATAATTTCGGATGTCAGAATCTCTTCACGCGAATCCCGGCGGGCCACCATGAATAAATACCAACGGTAGAGCGGTCGACATGCTTGATGTCTCCATATCGAGAATATCTAAAGCCCATTAGAACTAATCTACTCCATCCGTGTCAAAATAAGTGTCTCAATTTTAATACAACTTTATATTAAAGTTAGTACAAGTTGAGACACTTGTTTTGAACAAAGGGAGTACATGAGAACCAAGACGATGTTCCTAATTATAGGAGAAAATAAACATAAGATGTAGGTACGATTGGTAAAAAAATCATCGACAGACCTCTTCATATAAAATTTTAAAATTCCACTACATGTCAATTTTTTAACAAGCATGTCTATTAGAAGAACTCTGCATACAACTTATATCTCTTCCTCTTCTCAATTAGAAGAAATCTGCATCTGAAATAATATAGATGTCTACCAACAATTAATTAAGTTAGCTACAGCTGCATCGTCAAGGCCTGTGAAGGCAATGAAAGATCAAGTTAGCGGCAACTGTAGAATCAAGGCCTGTGCAGGCTGCAAGTGGGACTATACATGAGGATCCCACCTTGAGCCCACTTGGCCCCATTACATTAAGTGGAAATAACCAGAGATCCCAGTAGAACATACAAAAATTAGGTGGGAACAAGTGAGACTCCACTTAGCAAATGCAAGCACGACTGGAACATACAGAGTACACACTAATTTAGCCTTCACGGGAAGTCTGTCAGCGCGTGCGACCACGTCGCTGTCTCCGGCTACATGGGTATTAGACTGAAGACTCAGTCAAGCCGCGCCTGTCCACAATCTCTCCCACCACCTCTAATCTTGGGTCCGAATAACTGCCACACGTGTTACGTCAACGGGAACCCGCCCGCACGCCTCGTGTGGCATGGACGGGAACCGCCCCGCACGACCACGTCCGCGCGCACAAACGCACGACCCGCACGTCCGTTGCGTGCCAACCCCGCCCGCACTGCCCCGTTCGGGCAAGCCGACCCGCTGCCCGCACGACCAAGCAGTTCACGGCCTCCGATCCATCCCCTCTCTCGTCTGCCGCCATCGTCCCCCACCTCTCGAACCCCGACCTTCGTCGCCGGCCTTCTCTGGTTGCCATGGCAATCAGAGCAGATCTATAGGACACTCCCACCTCAAAACCACACCCCAACCCTCCCCACCCCCAGCACCAAACTCCGACCCAGCCCTCCAGAGACGAAAATCTAAAAACCAGGTAAGAATCTCCCGATCTCGACCTTCTCATCCTTAAGGCTGAAAATCTCCCGATCTTGTGCTGGATATGTGCTATAGGGGTAGAACACTACATGGTTCAGTGTGTAGTCGCAATTGCCAGGCAGAGTACACCAGATCTGCCATGTACTACGTTTGAAATTGACTTAACTTCCTAGCTTAATTGACGCAAGTAGTTGGTTATGAAAAATGGATGAGTAGGAATCACTAAAGAAGGACAGTAGGGGCAAATTTTGGAATGAAGAGGGCTGGAAGAAATTAGTTGCCACTTGTGTATAACGACAGTTGCCACCTTTCCTTGTCGGTAGCTGCCACCTATTTTGACCCGTCGCTTGCAATCCATATCTTCTATGTGCAAGCAGCAGAAGAATACAATTCTTGTGGATTGTTGATGCCTTCTTGTTCATGCAGTGATTGAGAACACATTGGAAAGAAGCGAGACACGGAAAGAATGAATCACGAAGATGGCGCTGATGCTTGGGGTTCTCAAAGGCCGGAAACGCCCCCTTGGGATACAACAGAGTACAGTCAACGCATCTCTTCAGGGCCGTTGCTGCCACTACTAGAACAGTATGCAGGCGTAGGTATGATGCATGATAACAAAAAGAAGAGAACAGTTACCATCTTCGCAACGATGAAGATGACATTCTAATTATGTCGTACACTGTCATTTTTTCGCAGGTTCTTATGACCAAAACACAATTAGGGGGCCCCCGTGGCAAGTTCACTCACAAGTCGCTAACACTGACAAATGTACGGGCAGCCAACTTCAACTAGCTTGTATGGATAATCAAGGTAATGCAAACCGAGAAAAGAGCACATACTGCAGTGGACATGAAAAATGAACAACAACAACAATAACAACAACAAAGCCTTTAGTCCCAAACAAGTTGGGGTAGGCTGGACATGAAAAATGAACATGCAAAAAAAACTGGCAACAGGACTCACGACTTACCACGGGTGAAAATGCAGAGCCTTCATGCAGCGCGTGGCATCAGGCAGCACCAATGTACCTGCCATCAACGTCATACGCAGGTGAGTCCATAAAAAAAGTGAAGTTGCGGATGATCAATTAGCAGAAGGAGCGTAGTTGACAACTACAATTGCCAGGACTGGACATCTACAGTTGCCGTGTATTGGAAACTACACTTGACATATCTGCACAACTGTTGTTGCCATCCATGGACACCTGCAGTTGCCAGGGAAGAACAACTGCAGTTGCCATGCCAGTGCGACTACATTTGCCATGCCATGGCAACTGCAGCTGCCATGAAGGAACAACTGTGGTAGCCATGCCGATGCAAATACAGTTGCCATGCCAGTAAAACTGCAGTTGCCATAGAAGGGGCAACTGCGGTTGCCGTGCTAACACAAAATGCATTTGCCATGAATTGACCAACCACTACTTTGCGTACAGGTTATTACGCTGGTGGTAACCCGGCAAACGTCTCGTGGCAAGCTTCAGAAACTGCAGGTGGACCACGTCATTTTGATGTCACAGACCACACAAGAAGGTCAAATGCAACACAACAAGGTAAGGAAAAAAAACTGAACCACAAAAACAGCACTACATTTGTTATTTGAAGTTATTTGTAGGCAAAAACAATAGTTGCCATGTTTGTTGAACAGCAGCTGCCATCACTGGACAGCTGTAGCTGCCGTACATGTCCACACGCAGAATCACGGTTTGCTGTTTGAAATGATGTCGTGCCAACTCACTCGTAGATGGTGTGATCCGTTGCGATACACATGTTATTCAAACAAAAAACTTACTCTCATATCTGTTTTTCCTATTATAGGGCCTACAACTACAGTTAACAGCGGCGCAGGGACATCTACTGCGGGGAGCTCTGAGCGCATGGAAGACGCGTTCCACCAGCCAGCAGACAATCATGCCGCAGACAATTTCGAGTCACAGTCGAGAATGGCAATCATTCCAGCAATAACGACAAGCACCCCTTTGAACACAAGCACTGCCGACACTCAAGTGGATGGAACTGTCGCCCATACTGAAGTGAATGATGAAACTGGCGACGAGGCAGAAGGGGATGAAGATGGCGGGCAATCAGAGATCATGGTACCTCAGCCACCGTACATTGGGCAGAGATTTGAATCGTTCGAAGAAGCAAAGGAGTACTATCAGACATATGCAAAGTTCCATGGATTTGCGGTCAACACCGAGTACCATAGGAAAATTAAGAAAACTAATGAGTACAGCAGAGGTGAGATGAGGTGCCACAAGGCACGGAGGAACAAGAAGGGGAAGGTGATGCGCCTGTCGTTCTGGAACGAAAGAGAGGTATCATTCTAAAGACTGAATGCCCTGTCCGGTGTAAGCTAAACGTAGATGGTACACAGTGGGTGGTCACTGACTATTTTGACGAGCACAACCACCAACTCATAAAGAAGTTCGACTTGGTAAAATTTCTGACCGCCCACAGAGGGTTCACCCCCGTCGAAAGACAATTCATAAAGCTGCTACACGATTGTAACGTTGGTCCATCAAGAATGATCCAGATACTATCGCTCATCCACAGTAAAAAGGGGACTCTGAGTAGCATGCCGTACATACCGGCTGACGTCACAAACCTACAGGCCAAATACCATAGAGAGAGCAAACTGGCAGACATAGAGGCCACAATTTCCTACTTTGATGAGAAAGCGAAAGAAGATCCAGATTTCTTCTACAGGATAAGGTTGGACGATGAGGACCGTGTCGGGAACATGTATTGGGTGGATGGTGCTGCAAGGAGAGCCTACAAACATTTCTGAGATTGCATTTCATTCGACGCGACGTACCTCAACAATATGTACAAGATGCCATGCGCTCCGTTCATAGGAATAAATAACCACAATCAGTCATTGCAGTTCG
Organism: Triticum aestivum; assembly: GCF_018294505.1. Classification (NCBI taxonomy): domain Eukaryota; kingdom Viridiplantae; phylum Streptophyta; class Magnoliopsida; order Poales; family Poaceae; genus Triticum; species Triticum aestivum. The sequence goes on from NC_057813.1 coordinate 514,208,296, forward strand.
GCTGCGGGCTCGTTCGGAACGAAGACACGGATGGGTACGTCTGGTTGTTCAAGATCTTCTTGGAGTGCATGGATGGACTTGCGCCGATGAACATAATAACAGACCAGGATTTCAGCATGCGGGCAGGCATAGAGGGGGTCTTTCTGTTGGCAGTGCACAGGCACATTATAAAGAAGGCTGAGGAGACGCTAGGACCATTCTTTGCTGACCGTCCAGAGCTGCACAAGGCATTCGAGCTGTGCGTGGACCACAGCTTGACGGTCAAGGAGTTTGAAAGGAGCTGGATGGCCATGGTTGAAGCACATGAAGTCCAAGACAACGAGACGCTTGCTAGCCTGTGGGAGAAGCGAATGTACTGGGTGCCCGCCTACTTCATGCAGTGCTTCTTCCCCTTTCTGTAGACTACGCAGCGCAGCGAGGAGTTCAATGCTGTTTTGAAGCGATATGTGAGTCCTGGCAACTCATTGCTACAGTGCCAAGCAATATACAACTTTGCAACAAAGGGATCTGAGCTGCAGCAAGAAGCGAACACCGCACTAAAGCAGCCAAAATTGCTGACGTATTTACCGATGGAGAGGCAAATGAGCAAGATATACACAAACAAGATCTTTAACAAGTAAGTCAGTTGCGTTACGGTCTTATTTGCGCAAAAGTACTAAGACAGTAGGTGCCTGGTAGAGTGCAATGCAGTTGCCATGATATGCAATTGCCATGTTTAATGAAATACTGTTTGCCATGCTTACTCAGCTGCAGTTGCCATGTTCAATGAAATTTCTATTTACAATGCTTACTCGGATACATTTTCCATGTTCAATAAAGTGCAGATGCCATGTTTGATGAACTGTACTTCCATTGGGGCACGTTGGTATGCAAATGCCAATATCAACTGAAAATGTTATATTGTCAACACATGTGCTGAAATGCGATTGCCATGTTTACTGAAATGCAACTGCCATGTTTGTTGAAAATGCAATTGCTATGTTTACTCAAATGTAGATGCCATGTTTTATGCACTGTGATTCCAATGGGGGAAATATTGGTGTGGAAATGACGATGGCCAGTTGAAAATGTAGTAGTACTACCATGTTCAGTGTACTCCAGTTGCCATGTCTGGTGTACTGCAGTTGCCATGTCTGGTATACTACAGTTGCCATGTTCAGTGTACTGCAGTTGCCATGTCTGGTGTACTGCAGTTGCCATGTCTGGTATACTGCAGTTGCCATGTCTGGTATACTACAATTGCCATGTTCAGTGTACTATGTTTGCCATGTTCAGTGTACTATGTTTGCCATATTCAAACAAAAATCTAGTTCTATTTCCATGACAGCGTAACGTCCTACAAAAAAAAGATCGCACGATAGATTAACATAAAACACACAAAACTTGCAGATTCCAGGAAGAAATAAAGCATGCCAGCATGTTCACGGCTTTCCAGGTGGACGAACATACATTCAAGGTGTGTTCTATTTTGGGCATGTCGGATTCAAAACCTGAAGACCCAGACAAAGGAAGGAACTACTTCGTGAAAACCTCGATCGAGCAAGGCGAATACTACTGCCAATGCTGCAAGTTCGAACGGGACGGCATTGTGTGTTGTCACATACTAAAGGTGATGGACATGAATGCTGTGACACGGATGCCCCGCCATTTCATAAGGCGGCGATGGACTTGGGACGCTGACGACGCATTGGCGCCGCAGACAACACACGCGGTTCTGGCTGTGCATGACGAGAGACCTGAGTCAACCATGGAAGCCGTGAGGCACGTTGTGCTCACAAAGAACTATGCTGAGCTAATTGATGAAGCGTGCAAGAGTGATGAGACAGCGAGAGTCGCAGAAAAACACAGGAAGACACTGAAAAGAGAGCTTGATGAGATCAAGAAGAGGAAAGCCAAGGAAGCCTTACACCGGTTCCCCCACACATCAAGTGTGCCTTCATCGACGGGGCCATCATCTGAAAACTCGGAGATAGGATCTGGAACAGCAAGCACACAAACCCAGGTCAGGAACCCACCCCGTTCCATCACAAAGGGTCGCCCCAGAGAGATAAGGTACAAGTCAGGATTGGAGATTCAAGCAAAACACAAGAAAATGAAGAAAGGGGCGGGCAATCCATGAGCAGAAATTGGGGCCATGTGAAAATGGTTCTTGTGGACATTTTGTTTTGTACCCTAGACGATGAGTTATTTTTTTTTAAATTTGGGAGAATAACTCTTGAGGAGCATCAGAAGTGGAAGGAAAAATCATTGAGTGGAGAAATGCAGTTGCCATGTTATGGGTACTTAATCTGCCATGTTATGTGTATTAAATCTGCCATGTTATGTGTACTAGATCTGCCATGCCATGCTATTTTATACTAAAATATGTGCCATGCTACTTTGTACTAAATATGCCATGGTAGATGTACTAGATCTGCCATTTTTAGTTGTACTGGATCTGCCATGTTAGTTGTACTGTATCTGCCATGTTAATTATGCTTGATCTGCCATGTTGTTTGAACTGTATCTGCCATGTTAGCTGTGCTGAAAATATACCATGTTGTTTGAACTGTATCTGCCATGTTAGCTGTGCTGAAAATATACCATATATTTGCATGACAAATACCACGCGGTTTAGAGAAACATAGTGTGTTATGGGCGATGTATGGGAAACAATTTGGAAAAACGTGTAATGTGCATAAACCATAGCCAAGGTTGTGGATGCATGATCAACCCTACCCCATGCTAGCCGGTGCACTTAGCGATGAAAAAAGAAGAAGCAAAACCGACAAAATGAAAATCGACGATGACTTTTGCTACCCGTGTATGTTGAACTACATTTGACATCTGTTTTAGAACATCATAGACGCAATCAAACACAGCAAACTGGAGCTGTAAGCGATGAAACCGTTGTAATAATGATAAAACATAAAAACATATGTGCATTTACGCCTAAAAAGGTTCATGTCCACACATATATTAGAGAAACTACTAAATTGTCGCTCACACACCACCACTAAAAAGTAGCCTGCGCGGGGTTGCAGTCGTAACATAGCACACTGACATAGTTTTCAACGATAACAAAGAGATAAGTACCTTACATTCCTCAACAACAGAATGTAAGGTATGCGTCCGGTGTGTAACACCACGTGATCACTTGTACTTCTTGCTGATTTTCTTGACAACTTCCTCCACGAACTCGCGTGCTCCGGACCGCTTGTTAAAATCTTCATTCGTCAACCAGTTCCATGTGTGGATTTTCCGGAGCTCAACGACCGTTGCAGCTGAGATAGCGGGGACAATCTGCCTTCCCACTTTGCAAAGTATTCCAGCGCATGAAAACCACAGTCCGTACTGCACGAGAAAAGGACTCAGATGAACACGCAAAAAAAGGACAGACATATCAAAGATAGACTTCAATTCAGATGTGACAACAAAAATAGGGGTTGGATTGATGTAAACGGCACATGATGGAGGGGGTTGAGAAATTACGTGTTCCCTTGCTTCACAGTCACCACATACTCAATCGGGAAATGCCTGATCTGGACCTTTGAATGTTCATAGTGACGGTTCCATGTCTCTTTGAGGTTGTTGATGAAGAATTCGGCGTGCGTAGTAAGGTCTGTATCAGCTTCCGAACGGATTGAATCAAGCACCTCAAAACGTTGGTTCTTCAGGTCAAGGCAGATGGCATAGTGGTGACCACACTTGTCTTGCTGGTCATGTGGTGCAAGCTCCTGGAACATGGGGAACATGACCTGCATTTGAAAATTGAATGAATGAGAAAGCAGATTACACAAAAAGAACAGCAGAGAGACAAAAAAATAGAATCACGTAGAATGTTTGGTTATGGGTGAGAAAAATGTGCCGTGCATTTTACAATCAAATTTCCACGTAGATCACACGGGATGCAAAAATCAAGATGACAGTGTGCACGGCAGCTGTTGCCACATGAAAACATCTGCCACGTAATCACAAGTGCAGCAGATGGCAAAAAACCACACCATGTGAAAAAGCAGTGCAGACAGGGGAGGAGAACTCACATATTTCTTCAGTGTTAGCTTGAATTCACCGTGTTGAGCGAAATTCTTCCTCAGGATTTTGTGGTGGAAGTCACCATCCCATATTTTGCATGTCACACTATAATGCATGACGATCTTGTTGGCACACACATCGATGTGATTGTTGATGTAGTCGATCCCGCATGCAATTACATTTGTCGACATTTTACCGTTTAGCCTCATGGACTCGGCGAGATCACCTAGGTCGACGTACGTCGCTCCGCATTGAATGACTTTGGTTCTGTCCAAACATGAGCTGTATGAAAACGACATAACATGGAAGAATCATGCCTGCTAAGTAAAAAAATATATGAAAGAACTAGAATGTAAGCGCATCATGTACAGAAAGTACGAAGAAGATGAATGTTAAGAAAGGAACAAAGCAAAATGAGAGATTATAGGGTGTGGTCATTTACGCTTTCAACTCCTTCATGTGCTTGCTGCTGGCCCTCGCATTTCCAAACCGCTTGATGATGTCGTACAGCTGGGTCTGTTCCTTAGTGGCCCTGAATTCGGGCTCGTAGTCTTCCGCGGGAGGTGGGTGAACTACCCTCTGCTGTCTCACAGAACCAGGGGTGGCACTTCTGATGGTATCCTCAGATGCCGTCTCTGCAGGCAAGTTGGAACTTGATTGCCCTCGCCCTCGCGAGGTCCTCCTCTGCAATGCTGCCTCCTCGATCTTGCGGTAAGCTTCGTCAAGTGATGGTGAAATTTCCTCAGGGGTGCCTGCAATGGCTCAAAAAATAAAAAGTGTGTTAGGACAAGGAGAAAGTGAGAAAACAGATGGGTTGTGAGGAAATAGGGTGTATTATGTGACATGTAGGAGGTAGAAAAATAGTGGGGAAATTGACATGTGTGGTGCAACTACAGTGGCCACGTCATGGCAACTACAGTTGCCATGCAGTTGTGCTGAATTACCATCTAGATGGATTGTGATTGCCATGTCACATCAAATGCAGTTGCCATGTTGTGTCAACTCCACTTGCCATGTGATTGTCGTACAGAAAAAAATGTAGAATGGTAACAAAAAAATGCAGGTGACATGGTGTGGCAAATCCAGTTGCCATGTGGAATGCACTATATTTGCCATGTACCAGCAAATACAGTCGCCATGATGAATCAACTTCAGTTGCCACGTGTTTACCCGAATGTCAAAAAATGCAGCATGGCAACCAAAAAAAATGTAGGCCATGGTGCATCAAATCCACTTGCCATGCCATCACACGGCAGTTGCCATCACAAGTGAGAACACCCAAAAAGAATATGACTGGGACAAAATTCAGACCACACAGATGTATCTAGGAAAATCATAAGGACATGACAAGTGTACCTTGCACAATTGGCTCCGCGAACTTGACAGCCTTCCTCCCCTCGACCATTGGCCGCGCCATCATTGCGGTCATGCCTCTTGGGAAAGCAAAGGCAGCTGGCAAAGGATCTTGCACCACCGGTTGATCTTGACTGATGCCAAGGTTGAAGCTCGGTGGGGTAAATGCCATTGGGTGCCTCTCATTCCTATTGGCCGGACCACGAATGATTTGCGGGGCAGAATCCAATGGTGAAAGATCGACAAACATATCAGAATCGGCCGCTACAGAATGTTCGGGCTTATTTGCAGGGCGGGGCGTGTTGTCGGCGGTATCAGCAGCAGCTTTCATGGCAATCTTCTTGTTTGGGCTATAGGGGACACCGACATTGACTGAGAGCCTGGAAGTGCGCAGATTTATGCTGGGGATTTCCACTGCGGGTAAAGGCGCAGTCTGCCCCGGCCATTCACCTATGTCACTCGTGCCCGGCTTCACACATGCATCAGTTGTGCTCTGGTCTTGCGGTTTCTCCATCACATTGCTTCTGGCGGGTGGCGGGAACAGTGCGGACGCAGGAACATACCCAGGCTCGTCTCTCCTGCTCCTAGATACAGCCGGTGCGTTGGGTATGACTGTTGGTTGCTTGCGGGGGCTGCGACGCCTAGGTGGAAGACCAGCACGCGCCACGGTCACCTTAGCAGTATCTGCACCGACAGGGGCTGGAGCTGTTGTGCCAGGACTCTCACCTGTAGATGGCATATCCTTATGAACTGCCGCCTCAGCGGCTTCTGTCGTGGACACAGGTGTGCCACCACGCACGCGCTTGGAATCAGTGTCAGAAGAGCGGGAATCTTCCTTGCCTAGGTTCATCTCGGGAGCGTCCACTTCAACGCTTGCTGATGGGGTGGCATGGCTCACAGCAGCATCCTTCATTGCAAGAAGAGTTGGCAATATTTCAGATGTCCTGGCAGATACCGACTCGTCACTCCCCGATGTACGGATGCCTGTTGTTCTAGCCTGGACATCCGCAGCCGGCGAAGATGGTCGGCCACTTGCATCAGAGTTGGTGGGAGCGGTCAACGGTGCAGCAGCAGTGTTGTCGCCTGGTGCCTCATGTACATCTGAGTTGCCCCCCGTGGACAACTTTGAATGTAGGCGTTCGAACGGGTCCTTACTGCTATGCTTGGCCCCGCGCATAGTGGTCTTCTTCACCCTGCAAAGAGAAAAAAATCACATGAGAAAGATATGAAAAAATGAACAAAAAATATGTTTGCCATGGTAGAAATCTTAAAAAGAATTGAAAAAACAAGTGGAAAAGCTGGTAGTTGCCATGTAATGGGAACATGAGTTGCCATGTGTCATAGTTAGCAGTTGCCATCCAGCAGGAGTTGCCATGTTAACAAACTTGAAGAATGATACAAGTGTATGTTCTGTCAGGAATGCAATTTGAAACCTGTGTGTGGGATGAGCTCACAAACCCAAAGGTAAAGATGGCAGCTGCCATTAGCTAGAGTGGTAGTTGCCAGTTGGCCTAGATGCCAGTTGCCATGGAAAGACCAATAGGAGTTGCCGTAAACTAAAAAAATGAAGGAAGAAATCATTTGGAAAAACAGCGGTTGCCGCGTGGGGGACGATGACAGAAGAACATGTGACAAGCTGAAAGAGTAGCATTGGAAATTCAAGAAAAAATACCACTATGTACATGAAAGCACATGGATAAACATACTTCTTGACTGACTTCCTCAGGTCTGGCAACACGACAGGATCCCCGGTGTTGGTCACCTTTGTTCAAGCGAGCAGAAACACGGGTTGGCGTTTGCGCCTGTTTCTTCGTAACTGCTCGTCCACCAGCGGTCGGCTCCTTGCACGTAACAGATGGAGGGAGAAAAGAAGGTGGCAACTGTCAGACAACAAACGAATTGCCGCGCTTGACAAAAAACAAGTGCAGAGAAAATGGATCAGATTGTTCCAAGAAAATAGACACAACAGAAAACTAAAATTGAAAGTCGAACCTCCTCCTCGCAGCTACAGGATCGGTCCTAGACCTCTTGCCATGCGAACCCTGCCCAACATCATCTGGAGCCCTCCCCCTCCTTGATGGCAACACCCCCTCGCCTCTCGCAGCCATACGTTCTATCACTTTCTCCGGTGGGGGGGCATCTGTTGCATCCTTGCCCTTGTTGGCACCTGTGCGAACTTCAGCATGTTCATCGTCATCCGTGTCCTGGTGCTCATTATCCATGTCATCGTCGTCATCTTTGCTGAGGCCAGCGTCTCCATCTACATCATCTTGTGTGTCACCGGGCTCTTGGGAACTGTTGTAGTCATACCGGCCGCGGCAACCGGTTGGTCGATGTGTATGTTCTGGGACAAATGAAGTGAACTGCCTCGCAACTGCGTCGCTGTCAGAGGCACTGAGGGACGTCCACCCCTCAACCAGCTTCCCGAGCAAGCCGGTCATTCCGGATGCAAACTGCCCAATAAGATGCTCAACTGGTGCCCTCGCCTGTGCACAAAAACAAGAAGCATCAACAACAACCCGTATTGCAGTCACTTGCGCGACATCAACAAGTAATCCACGGCAAACAATGGATGTCGATATTTTGATTACCTCAGAAGGGCAAGACGGAGCTGAGTGCACGTCCATCCACTTTCCAAATTTTTGAGGCCCCCCAAACACACTGTAGTCTATAGAATGCTTGGCCATCAGCTGTGAAAAACAAAAAGAAAATTGTAAGCATGCCTTATAAACCACGGACGGTTGCCTCATGTCAAATTTTTAAGCATGCCGTGGGAAGAGATAAACAAAAACTAACCTGTAGTTTTCCATATGTGGTATCAGTTGCCCTGTCTGCGGCAAGCACAGCCTTGACAGCGTTGATGGACCACGCAGAAACAACAAACTTGTGCGTAGGCGGCGGGCCTCCTACCCCAGAGAAATCCACGGTGGACAGATCAAGACAGTCGACATACATGAGCTGATTTAAAACAAATTTACAAAAGAAAGAAATGTCAGTTTCCATCATGGGTACTTTGTAGTTTGGGAAAAAGAGCAGGATAATGTATGATCCAATGATAGTATGTATGTGCTAGTTGCCCTCATAGTGTGCTGGCAGTTGCCATGCTAGTATGATGACAGTTGCCACATTGTCATTATGGCAGTTGCCACATTGTCATTATGGCAGTTGCCATCTTGTTATGATCGGTTTGACATGCATGAATAAAACTGTGTTATAAAACAAGAGTTCACACAGAGATCTGGTAAAATAAAATACCATTAAATGCAGTCGACAACCCTTCTGGTACATCTTGTTTTTGAAAGCATCATGGAGAAAGTCGGCAATAAACTTACACCAGTTCATGTTCTTCACATTTTTCAGATTCGCCTGCACCACACAAAATTTCAGGGCAAAAAGTTTGCCGCATCAGAAATCAAACGGAAAATAACAATGAAAACACTGGCAGTCATTAGCTTAACACGTGACATCGAAGCCATAAGATTGAAGGAAAATAAAGTAGAAAGGATGGATCATTCACCAGGATGGGGAAACATTTGTTGCTTGGGCGAAGGGACGTGGTCGGCGCGAAAACAGCTGAGATGAGGTACATGAGTAGCTTCATCTTGAAAACATCTCCATGTGTCGTCATGGCCTGCAGCGAATCTGCCACTGCAGACGTGTTCGGCATGGATTCCGACCCAGGAAACAAACGGGGGAACAGCTCTTGCTCGCATTGTTGACCTCGTACGGGACTTTGATATGTCCACGAGGCACGCCCATAGTGCAGAACACAGAATCCTCGTTCAACGGGAGTCTTCCACGTCCCGGAATCACGAACTCCCTGGAGGTGGGCTCGTATATCTCAGCAAGCCAGTCGCATACAGGGTTGACAAGGTTCATGCACCGGACAACCATCATAGACTGCATGCCCATCTCAGCAGCAGCCCCCTTCTGATCATCGCTGAATTTGTCAGTCAACGCAATCAATCATTCTTGGGAGGCTCTGTTGTGAATACGTTTCTTATTCTGCAAAAAACAAACACAAAAGTGATCAGCTGTTGCCATGTTTTGCAATGTCATGAGAATTTAGTTCATGACAGACGAGTACAAAAGATATAGGTGCCAACCAATAACAAAAATCGGGAGGAGATGGGGCGGGTGTGTGGACAGTTACCTCGTCGCCCTCTTTTCTCCGTCCAGTTGCCCGGTTACGCTGTGGTGGATCCATGAAATCGTCGTCATCATTTTGATGATCGCCACGAGCCATTCTGCTGATGTAGGAACAGACAAAATTGTTAAGGGGGAAAATGTAAATGCAAGAGGTAAGCATTTGCCACCTAACAGGAAATGTCAACTAGTGAATGCAAAAATATAGCATGAACACGCACGCGCCCCCCCCCCCCCACCCCATATGATTGTCGAGAACATAAACGTGGCAAGTAAGCACGTTGGTTAATGCACTTGAAAACAAAATGTTGAAGTTGCCATGTTAGCCCAATATAGTACAAAAAAAGCAATGAAACCACATCTGAATCGATAACCTGAAAACAGGCACAGTGTGTTCAGATATCACAAAAGTCATTGTGGCAAAACCTAAAAATTGCGTCCGTAGTACAATGAAAATGCCACATTTGTACTGACTGTAACATGGCAATAGACATGATGTGGCAACAGGCATGATATGGCATCTGGCATAATGGGTACCACAAATGTGGTTGCCATATTATGCAGCCAATTTGCCACACTGTCATATCTGCATTGTGGCAACTGACATTGTGTTCACATTCTATTTGCCACATGATTATACAATCCAAGTGGCAAACACGCACACTCGATGTGCACATTAGTTGTCGTCCAGTGCAGCTGGATGCCGAAACTACATTGACTACCGATTGTGGCAACTATCAAAGTGTGGAAACTATAACAAATAATTCAGAAAAAAATTAGATCTCACAATGAAAAAGCATGTTTGTGGTTACTATCATATAAAATCACCAAAAAATTCAGTTTGCCACATGTAAGAGCGTGTGTGTGGCAACTATCATAGTCATTCAATAAAATTAGTTGCCCTATGTGAAAGCTTGAATGTGGCAACCATGACATACATTTTCGCTAATTTTTTGCCGCAAAGGAAAACACGTTTGTGGCAACTATCACATTTGTTCAGGAAGTTTAGTTGCCACACAATTGTTCACGTTCAGCCATTCTAAGTTCGCCTCGTTCTACAGTTTCAAAACCAAACTAACTAGATCTAGGTTTCAATGGCAACTACTTCGACTTCAAAATCACCCTCAAAATTCTTGCACGAACTGACTGCAAACACAAATTCGAACCAATGCGCATCAAAACAAACCGGGGGACACCTCCCAAATCCATGCGCAGGACTAGTGCGTGCCTCGGAACAGGCATAACCGCACTGACGATGCCGTAGCCGCGGCGGCGACGAAACTGCCAAGTGCCACAAAAGACGGCTAGAAAACAACTTAGGCGCCAGCTCGAACGCCGACGAACCGCCGAATCGCCGGAATCTCTATGAATCGATCTAGGAATCGAACATGGAGGGAAAGGGGAAAAATGCAAGGAAGTGGTTGCGAGAGATGAAGCGAGCATTACCTTGAACCCGCACGGGTTCCGGCGAAGCCGCTCCGCTCCGACGAGCACCACCGACGGTGGCGAACACCGTCGCTTGTTTCGCCTCCGCCGTCGCCTTCTCCTCTCGCCTTCTCCTCTAGTGGTTTCAAGTGAGAGTGGGTTGTGCCAGTAAATGCGTCGCGGGTGAGTAAAATGGAACCGTGAGGGAGAGGGTGGACGGGTGTGCAACGTGTTTGACGACAACCGCGGTCGGAGCGTGGCGTGCGGGCGCATGGCAGTTCCATCGCACGCCTCTGAGTGGCAACCGCTGACCACGGGATGGCAACCACCGTGCGGGCGAACTGACTCGCACACCGCACACGAGACTCGTCCTACGTGGCGCCGAAAACTGGCCTGTTTGCTACAAGATTCGTGCGTACCGAAGCCAACGGAGATGTTTGCGTGTGGTCGGGGTGTCAAACGCCCACACGTGTGGGCGTTAACATTTCCGCTAATCTTCAGTTAGCATGTACAGCTTGTAGAACCTCGTTTCCAGCACATCTGACCTGCAGTCGCCCTCCGCGGCCAGCAGCCGACCATGGAACACGCAATGACGGTCCTCTTAGCGGACATCACCAATCAACAGACATGCCTGGAGGGCTTCTTGTACCAGAAGGACGGCGAGGTGCGCCGCCGACGGCCACTACATGGTGCCTAACATCCGCCACATCTCATGGATGGTGGGCAACTCGCTTGCTATGGCCAAGAAGCTACCGCTACACCTTGTGGCATGGTGCCAAGAGGAAGTAGCAGGGCATGTGGCGGCGGCAGCTTGATCGACGATGGCGGTGGGAGCAAGTTGCAGTAGCAGCATGATCGGCAGGGGTCATGGGCTCACGCCGCGGCACCCGCTCTATTCCTTAGTGCAGGAGAAACTATCTCCCAGTGGGCTAAGTGGGATAACCCGGTTAATTTTTTTCTATCCAATGGGTCTCACTAAAACAATTTAAGTGGGATGGGCTAATTAGTCCCACTTAAATCCACTCCCACCTGTAGCCTGACCTATGAAGGCAATGAAAGATCAAGTTTGGTGCAGCTGTAGCATCAAAACCTGTGAAGGCAATGAAAGATTAAGTTAGCTGCACCTATAGGCTATAGCATCAAGACTTGGCATACGAATTAAGTTAGCTGCAGCTCTACCATCTAACACATACATCTGCAGCTAACCAAGCATGAGTACTCCATATTACAAACAGAAAATGCACTTGTCCGGATTGAGCATCATCTTATAAACTCAAGATTATTAAAGGTCTCCTTGAGGTCATCTATCAATATCTCATTTTTTCTGGATTTCACCACAATATCGTCCACATAAGCATGAACATTGCACCCAACCTGAGTATGAAGACAATTCTGCACACAACGCTGATAAGTCGCCTGGGCACTCTTGAGCCCAAAGGGCATAGATACATAGCAGAAGGCTTCAAAAAGAGTGATGAAGGCTGTCTTCTCCTGGTCCTTAACTGCCATCTTGATCTGATGATAACCAGAATAAACATCCAAGAAAGTAGCATCAATGATCTGATCAATACGAGGGAGAGCAAAAGGATCAGCCGGACAAGCCTTGTTCAAGTCTGTGTAATCCACACACATGCGCCAAGTGCCATTCTTCTTAAGCACTAGTACCAGATTAGCCAGCCACTCCGGATGAAAAACCTCAATTATAAACCCAACTGCCAAGAGCTGGGCTACCTCCTCACCAATAGCCTTGCGCCTTTCTTCATTGAAGCGGCGGAGAAACTACTTGACCGGTTTAAACTTAGGATCAATATTGAGATTGTGCTCAGCCAGTTCCCTCGGTACACCAGGCATGTGATAACCCACAAGTATAGGGGATCGCAACAGCTTTCGAGGGTAGAGTATTCAACCCAAATTTATTGATTCGACACAAGGGGAGCCAAAGAATATTCTTGAGTATTAGCAGTTGAGTTGTCAATTCAACCACACCTGGATAACTTAGTATCTGCAGCAAAGTGTTTAGTAGCAAAAGTGGTATGATAGTAATGGTAACAGTAGCAACAGTAAAGATAAATGTTTTTGGGTTTTTGTAGTAGTTGTAACAGTAGCAACGGAAAAGTAAATAAGCGAAGAACAATATGCGAAAAGCTCGTAGGCAATGGATCAGTGATGGATAATTATGCCGGATGCGATTCCTCATGCAATAGTTATAACATAGGGTGATATAGAACTAGCTCCAATTCATCAATGTAATGTAGGCATGTATTCCGTAAATAGTCATACGTGCTTATGGAAAAGAACTTGTATGACGTCTTTTGTCCTACCCTCCCGTTGCAGCGGGGTCCTTACAGAAACTAAGGGATATTAAGGCCTTCTTTTAATAGAGAACCGGAACAAAAGCATTAGCACATAGTGAATACATGAACTCCTCAAACTACGGTCATCACCGAGAAGTATCCCGGTTATTGTCACTTCGGGGTTGTCAGATCATAACACATAATAGGTGACTATAGACTTGCAAGATAGGATCAAGAACACACATATATTCATGAAAACATAATAGGTTCATATCTGAAATCATGGCACTCGGGCCCTAGTGACAAGCATTAAGCATAGCAAAGTCATAGCAACATCAATCTCAGAACATAATGGATACTAGGGATCAAACCCTAACAAAACTAACTTGATTACATGGTAAATCTCATCCAACCCATCACCGTCCAGCAAGCCTATGATGGAATTACTCACGCACGACGGTGAGCATCATGAAATTGGTGATGGAGGATGGTTGATGATGACGACGACGATGAAACCCCCTCTCCGGAGCCCCGAACGGACTCCAGATCAGCCCTCCCGAGAGAGATTAGGGCTTGGCGGCGGCTCCATGTCGTAAAACGCGATGAAACTTTCTCTCTGATTTTTTTCTCCCCGAGACGGAATATATGGAGTTGGAGTTGAGGTCGTAGGAGGTCCAGGGGGCCCACGAGATAGGAGGCCGCGCCCTAGGGGGGGCGCCCCCTGTCTCGTGGACAGGTTGTGGGCCCCCTGTCATTAATTCTTTTGCCAAAAATTCTTATTAATTCCAAAAAGTGCCTCTGTGGATTTCCAGGACATTCCGAGAACTTCTCTTTTCTACACATAAAACAACATCATGGTAGTTCTGCTGAAAACAGCGTCAGTCCGGGTTAGTTTCATTCAAATCATGCAAGTTGGAGTCCAAAACAAGGGCAAAAGTGTTTAGAAAAGTAGATACGTTGGAGACGTATCAGCATGTCAAAAGGTTTTCATGCAAAGATGTCCGGGTTCTCACGGATGAACTCGATGAGCGCGCCTTCCTATTTCGGATCCAGAGTAGTGTTGATACTAAACTGCTTGGATGAATTGCCAGGAACAAAATCTACCAACTTAGTCTCATCAACCGGTTTAAACTTCAGGGTCGGGTCATGCTCTGTGGTGGGCTTTTTCAGAGGTGTCATATCTGCGGATCAACATTGTCCTTGTAGAACTTCAACTCTTCTGTTGCGCAAACCGACTCAGCATAGGCCGCATCACCCTCTTCACAGTCCAAAGCAATCTTACGACTCCCGTGCACCGTGATGGTCCCCTTATGACCCGGCATTTTGAGCCGTAAATAAATATAACAGGGCCTTGCCATGAACTTTGCGTAAGCCGGCCGTCCAAACAGGGCGTGATATGGGCTCTGGATTTTCACCACTCCAAAGGTCAAAGTTTCTGACCTGGAATCATGCTCATCCCCAAACACAACCTCCAAAGCTATCTTGCCAACCGGATATGCCGATTTACCCGGTACTACACCGTGAAAAATAGTGTTTGACGGTTTAAGATTTTTATTTGTCAATCCCATGCGACGGAAGGTTTCATAATACAGGATGTTGATGCTGCTTCCTCCATCCATGAGTACCTTGGTGAACTTATAACCCCCCCACCTGAGGTGCCACCACTAAAGCCAGATGACCCGGATTATCAACCCGGGGCGGATGATCTTCTCTGCTCCACACAATGGGCTGCTCGGACCAACGCAAGTAACGGGGTACTGCCGGTTCAACAGTGTTAACTGCCCTCTTATGAAGCTTCTGATCACGCTTACACAAGCTAGTGGTGAAAACATGATACTGCCTGTCGTTCAACTGCTTCGGGTGACTCTGAAAACCTGATTGCTGCTGATTCCCCTGATTACTCAGCTGGTTGTGACCACCTTGGTTGTTCTGGTTGCCCTGATTATTCTGAAATCCTGAGTTTGAACCGCCGCCGTCGTAACCCGGCCCGTGAGATCCTGGACCTGAACCGCCAGACGGACCCTGATCGTACCGGAAGAGATCAGAGTTTTTGAATTCCTTCATAATGAAGCAATCCTTCCAGAGGTGCGTGGCCAGAACCTCCTTCGTCCCGTGCTTTGGGTAGGGCTGGTTTAACAGGTGCTCCAGATTCATGCCTCCATCGTGCTGGGGCGGTTTACCCTTACGACGCTGCGCATTGCGCTGCACATTGGTGTTAGCTACAAAATCCGAACTGTCCGCTTTACGCTTACCATTATTCCCATGGCCCGCCTGGTTATGCTGCTGCCCCTTTGCACCGCCGTTCTTCTTTCCCTTCTCCCGCTTCTCTTCGTCAGAATCGGGATCCTTGGTATTATCAGAATCAACATACTTTACTAAGGCTGCCATAAGTGTTCCCATGTCATTGCAGTGGCGTTTGAGCCGTCCCAATTTCATCTTCAGCGACTTAAACCGGCAATTGCCCTCTAATGTTAAGATTGCCGAATCAGCCCTGATACGGTCCGATGAATGCGGAATTTCCGAAACCCGGCGCACCCAATGAGTCGTTGATTCATTTTCCCCTTGGACACAAGCAGCCAGATCAACAACTGACATGGGTTGCTTGCATGTATATTTGAAGTTTGCTATAAACCGAGCCTTCAACTCATCCCATGAACTAATGAAGTTAGCAGGCAGGCTCTTTAACCAAGTGCGACCTGTTCCTTCCAACATCATGGTGAAGTATTTTGCACACGCCGCTTCGTCTATATCCCTCATCTCCATAGACATCTCGTAGCTCTCAACCCATGATTCAGGGGGTAAATCAGCAGTGTAGTTAGGCACCTTACGTGGGCCCTTGAAATCCTTGGGTAACCGCACATTGCGTAGAGCTAGGGTGAGACACGGTACTCCCCAAGAGCTGAAGGCAAGTCCTCGTTCCACTGACGCCGCTGGCTGAACCGGGGCGGGCTGACGATGACCCGCGTACTGTGCCACTAACTCTGCCTCCCTTCATGCTCTACCGTTATCCACCACGTCCCAAGCATTTGCACCACCACGCGCCGGATTAGGCCCTCGAGGGGCGTCACGGTTTCGCGCACTACTTGACACAGCCGGTTCATCAATGTGCCCGTTGTAGCTCTTGCTCGGGCGAGGGGTTGAGTGAATCCTGTCTCGGCTGTATGAATAAGCCTGCTACTGCACCATGGCAGTCTGAAGAAGATCCCTGGCCCGCCGCGTCTCAACCGCCGCTGGAGACTCACCCTCCATTGGAATAGCTGCCAAACGAGACGCCGCAGCAATCATGTTGTCCAAAGGGGTGGAGAAGTGACCCGACATGGGTGTCATATACTGCGGCGGGTTATCTGTTCATCGAGGCGGGCCCATCACCCGTGGTTGACCGGGCGCTCCGGTCCTAGGCGTTGTAGTCCGGTTTACCGCTGCCGGATCGCTGGTCCCTGCTCTTGGCGTATTGAAGAGATTCATCGCGTTATAATCCGACGGTAGGCGAGACTGATGCCTCCTCCTCAATACATCATTCGAAGCGTTCTGATCTAGCAGGAGTCGGTAATTCTCGACCTGAATCCTCTGTGACTGGGCATCTAAAGTGGCCCGTTCCTTAGCCATCCTGGTTTCCTCTGCTGCCAAATCGTCCTTGGCCTGAGTTATCTGATCCCGCAGCTTTGTGACCTCCGCATTATGGTGATCTTGAGTCGCTAGGGTAACTGTTGTAGTCAGCAACGTCGTCCAGGCATCCAATAAACCGGACAGAACTTGAGCCGGCCGGCGCGTGGGGCCTCCTGCCCCGGCTGCCGACTCAGAAATCATTGCCGCTGCCGTTGAAGATTGAGGCGCGAGCTGCGTACCAGCCATGAAGATTGCAACCCGGTTTGGCGGTTCAAAGGAGTCCGGAATACTGCTGCCATCGGAATAACCCCAAAACAGGCCATCCTGAACTTGATACAACGACTCAGTCTCTCCGGTAGATGATCCGCCATCGGAGTAGATAGTCGTCTCTCCATCAGATACCGGCTCAGATTCGATACCATGGATGAATCCTACGAACACCCACTTCATGGCAGGCTGAACCCGGGCAGAGCTTGCACGCTGAGCCGTCTCGACGAGGTCGGTGCAGATGTCTGGCTCAGGGCCCCGTTCGCTGATCATGCCGATGAAGACGTGAATTCCTCCGAAGGGGACCCGGTACCCGTACTCAATTGAGCCGGCGTCGGGGCCCCAGCCTGCGTCGTCGATGTAGAGCTTGCCGCGACGACTCTTGGTCATCCGGCCAACCACGTATCCCTTGAGTCCCTTGAAGCTTCCCTTCAAGAACTCGAAACCATCATGCGATGGCCCCACGGTGGGCGCCAACTGTCGTGGAATTATCACGTCAGATGTCCTAGTGGAAGGACTTAGTCATGTAGCCACCAGAACGAGATTAGCTTGAAGGGGTTAAACTGGAACAAAGGACACGGGGAGTTTATACTGGTTCGGCCCCTTGCGGCGAAGGTAAAAGCCTACGATCCAGTTGTTGTGGGATTGATTGATCTCGATGAGCAGGGAGTGAATCCGCTTTACCTATCTCTCGAGTTGTGTTTCTTGTCCCTGAACCGCTGTCGGGTCGTCCCTATATATACACAGGTTGACGCCCGACCAGTTTACAGAATCCTGAGACCGGCTCATACAAGTGTTCGGCTCAGTTTCTTCCTTTCCCTAACTTACAATACAAGTTATACATCTATGGCGGTTTATTACTATGGGCCCTAATCCGTCATTGGGCTCTGGGCCTCTAAGCCTCCATAGATAAAGAGCCATATCCTTCATCTTCATGGGCTCTTATACAGGACTCCTTGTGAGTGTAATCCGGCCCCTCCTGGGCAGTTTACACTCAGTAGTCATGTCCCCTACAATGCTACCATTAACCATCAGTGCCATGGCAAAACCCATAAGTAGAGATTTTTCGTAAGATGAGAGGTTTGAAGTAGCAAATGATACTCCGAAAGTGCTCTTTCGATCCCGAGCTCATATGCTCCCACATGAACAGTAAAATCGAAAAAAATAGTAAAAAAATTCAAAAAAATCTGATTTTTTTGTGTGATAAACATTGATGAATGCTCTAACTTCTAACTGCGTGCAAAATTTCAGGTCAAAATGACATTGGTGGAGGTTCGGGCAAAAATAACAAAATTGATGCTCCAAAATGCTTCCAACAGTAGTCTCTTTGGACCATCGATTTTTTTTGCCCAGACCTCCACCAATGGCATTTCAACCTGAAATTTTGCACGCAGTTAGAAAATTTATCAATGTTCATCACAAAAGAAATTCAGTTTTTTTATATTTTTTTTGGATTTTACTGTTCATGCAGGAGCATATGAGCTCGGGAGCAATACTCCATGTCCCTCTATTCACTTATATGAGACGTTTAAGCCTGTTCAGACAGTGCTCTAAACAGTTCAAAACCAGTTGTCCAAAACGCCTTATAAAAATGAACGGATGGAGTACTCCCTCCGTCTCAGTTTACAAGTCCTACGCGTATACCTAGGTTGTCAATTTTATCACTTTAATATAAACTATATAAAAAAAATATACCTTTGGAAAATAGAACATCTGAAGTTTATATTGGTATATTTTTTATAATATATGACTTGTATTAGGTTGGTCAAATTGACGACCTAGGGATACGCGCACGCCCTGTAAACTGAGAGAAAGGGAGTACTAAATTTAATTAGAAGGACCCCGAATACCAGAACATAATCTCTACCAACTGTGTAAGATGAATCCCCACATCAGTATCAATGATCTCCGAGACACTAACCTGCCATAGCGAGGGTGGAATAACTACTTAACCCCCTTTTTATTACATCTATTAATTATTGTTTCATTTAATTGGAAGGACCCGCATTTCATACTGTACTAGTAATAAGCTAACTCCGATTATTCGAGTTAGAGCTGGTAAAGAGAAACTGCAAAACCATCCGAGCTCACTCTGAAAAAAGCAGAGTATTTGAATTGTAGTACTATAAAAGTTCCATTCCAGGTCTATCACCTGTCCGCATGCAGGTTGCTATTTGATTCAACCCGTACGATCATAGGTTGATAAGGCGCCATACTGAGTGTACAGGCTTAACATAACCAAGCCTCTATTCCAGGCCAAGTTTTTGCCTCAAGGTTGTTCCACTTGTTTGAAAAAGACTTCTAGTGAATTATGCATGTGACACGTGTTATTAATTTGGTACCTGGTGGTGTAGAACTGCTTTGTGGATTCAGGATTTTGTTTCAATTTTTTGAACTGCTGTGATGGTTTTTTTGGTTCATCTAGCATTTGTTGACTGCATGTGGGGCTGTTTGGCGTGGTTCTCTCTGTTACGTGATTCATTCCATTTCTGTTGGCCATCGCTATCTTCTTGTGTCGTTGTCGGTTGATTGTTTTGATGTGCTGCCGCTTTCTCATCGATGGTTCCTGGTCAAACATGCACTCTGTCTAGCGGTGGCTTTGTTTTCAGTTTTTGCATGTGCAGCATGCAACATGCCCCGGTGGGAGGTGATCTTCATGTGATGGGACTACGTGGATGCATGCGTGATGCGTCCACTTCTTGACGTATCTGGTTTTTTTCCGGAAGCCCTCACTTCCGTCCCGCTGCCGACCTCTCGACCGCCGTACTGGCCTATATAAGAAAGGCTCGCCTTCCCCGGCGCTCATCCTCTTCCAGCGATCACCCCTGCATCGTTGCGTCTATCTCTCAAATTTTGGCCATGCCCACGCCCGTTCCTCACCGGAGTCCACTGCCAGCCAGGCCCTCCTGGAATGCACGAGCTCTTTGGGCTGCCACGCCGTTGGCTCCAGCGGCAGTGTCCGCGCCAGCGACGGCACGCTCACCCTCCTCGCTGGCGGCGACGAGGCCGCCGTCGCATGCCTCGGCCCGCTCTTTTCCCGCCTCGGTCGACCTATACACGGCCGGCCGGCGAGCAGAAAAGTCGCCAGCGCCGCTGGGTCGACGCGCGGCTGTGGAAACTCCTGCTTGAACAGGTGTGACGCCTCGACGCCTGCAAGGTGGAGCCCGGGCTGGCGGCCGCGGACGACGGCACGTTCTGCCTTTGCGCGATGGTGTTAGAGCTCCTATCTGTTCGTCTAGTTCGCTGCCTTTGCACGATGGTGCGAATCGCTTGATCAATTCACCACCAGGACCTCTGCACACTCACGTACAAAGCAACCAAACTAGCTGCCTAGTAGGTTGATGGATCTACAGTGCACGCACACGTCTAGCCAGTACTTCACGTACGAGACGTGAGCACCTGGTAGAGGCTAGCTCTTGATCGATCGGAACGAATCGACCTAGACGGAACTTCAGCGTAAATTGTAACTTGGCGAACGGAAAAACTGATCGGTAGTCTTTGTTGATGGCTACAGGCTCGTGTCGAGCCTGTTAATCTTTCTATTTCTTTTCTTGCTCTTTTCGTTTGTGGTTCAGATTACAGGGGTTGGGTGCACTTATATACACGTACGAGCCCAAGGGATCAATCCTACTCGGTATGCTATTCATAGCCTAGTGTCTAACCGACTCGATGTAGTATTCCTAATCCTACTTGATTTAGAATACTAATCATACTAGGACTCATGGACGTGCCGTGCAAGTTTGATCGTGCTTAACTCTAACATTCACCCCCTTAAGCACGATATCCTCGGTGCGACCTGGATTCCAAATGCGATGACTACTACTCATAGGAAATACCCTTGGTATTGCTTTTGCCGTTCTTCGTAGCATTTCAAGGACCGTCTTTGCTGCCTTCGGCTTATCCGTAGCTTGACGCCAGCTCTCCTCCTTGGTCGCGTCTTCAACCTTCACCTGTTCTTCGGTTCTTGGTAGACTATCTTTTAGATCGTTGAGAGGACAT
Organism: Triticum aestivum; assembly: GCF_018294505.1. Classification (NCBI taxonomy): domain Eukaryota; kingdom Viridiplantae; phylum Streptophyta; class Magnoliopsida; order Poales; family Poaceae; genus Triticum; species Triticum aestivum. The sequence continues at coordinate 514,229,400 of NC_057813.1, forward strand.
CTTTTGAATCCGAGCGAGACCAAACTTTGGTCTACTTTTGAGTTCTAAACTCTTGGCGCTTGCTTCAGCCCGTAAAGTGCCTTCTTGAGCTTGTAAACTTTCCCTTCTTCGTCTTTCTTCTCGTAGCCGAGGGGTTGTTCCACGTACACTTCTTCTGTGAGGTCACCGTTGAGGAAAGCGGATTTAACATCCATATGATGAACCTTCCAATCCTCTTGTCCTGCCAAAGCTAGGAGCACTCTCACCGTCTCGATTCGAGCAACCGGTGCAAACACCTCCTCATAGTCAACTCCTTGATGTTGTACGTAGCCCTTTGCGATGAGTCTTGCCTTGTACTTCACAATGGCACCCTTCGTGTCCTTCTTTAACTTGTAAACCCACTTCAAACCTATGACGTTTTGGTTCGGAGGTCGGGTTACCAGAGTCCACGTGCCATTGCTCTCGATCGCCTTCATCTCCTCATCCATGGCGTGCATCCAACTTGAACTTTTGCTTGCCTCTACGAAGTTCGCCGGCTCTTCAACTCCGAGTAAACACAAATCGAAGTACTCGAGTGTAACTAGCTTTGCGTACTTGTAGACTTTCTTGAGGGGCTTGTAGCGACGAGGCCCGGAAGAATCCGTCGTGGCTTGCGAAGGGGGCGACACAAATTGTGTTGGCGTCGATGCACTTGAGGAAGACGGTTGAGTCTCGAGCGTGGTAAATGCCGGGTCGTTGGCATCCGCGTCGTTGGCGTAGTCGTTGTGATCGTGACCATCATCTTGATTGTCATCATCACTATGCGCCTCATTGTCGAGATCTCCGCCTGTGTCGTGCACGTCGTTGTCGCTATCACCTTGCGACCCATGCGCGTCGTCGTCGGTGTTGGCACCATGGTGATTACTGCCATTGCGGTCACCTTGGTTGTGCGTCTTGCCAACCACCTGGACGTCTTCCCTTGCATCATCATCAGTTGGAAATTCAACTGTGAATATGTTATCGTTTGAAGCATCGTTGGCAGCTGCGCTCCAATTCCACGCTTGGTTTTCTTCAAACACGACGTCGCGTGAAATCCGTAGACGCTTGGTTTGTGGATCGTAGAAGCGGTATGCCTTGGTGCCGGAACTCCTCTCGTATCCGATGAACACCATCTTGGTGCTGCGATCGGCAAGCTTTGAGAGATGCGGCTCCGTCGTCTTCACATGCGCCACACACCCAAACGTCCGTAGATGAGACACATTCGGCTTTCGTCCGTAAATTGCTTCATACGGAGTCTTGCCGATCACCGCCTTCGTTGGAGCCCGATTGAGAAGATAGACCGCTGTCGAGACAACTTCTCCCCAAAAAGTCCCCGGCAAGTTCTTGCTCTTGAGTAAACTTCTCGCCATGTCAACGACGGTTTGATTGCGCCTTTCAACAACCCCGTTCTGCTGTGGCGTATAAGGTGCCGTGAGGAACCTCTTTATGCCAATCTTCTCGCAGTAGTCGTTGAACTCGTTTGACGTAAACTCTCCGCCGCGATCTGTCCGTAGAGCACGAACCTTCAGCTTGTGTTCCATCTCCATTGCAGCCTTCAACTTTTTGAACGCTTCAAACGCCTCATCTTTAGATCGTAGGAGAACGACCCACATGTATCTCGAGTAGTCATCTACCACAAGGAAGAAGTACTTCTTTCCTCCGTGAGTTGCTGGGGTGATAGGGCCACATAGATCACCATGGAGCAGCTCGAGTGCATCACTTGCACGATAGGTAGACTGAGCAGGGAACGGCCTGCGGTGCTGTTTTCCAACCAAGCACCCGTCACATACTCGATCAACATGGTCGATAAACGGCATCCCAGATACCATCTCCATCTTTGACATCTTCTTCAAGGCGTAGAAGTTAACGTGTCCAAATCTAGCATGCCATAACCACGAATCATCATCACTCTTGGTGAGCCAACACTCCGGTTGAGATTGATCAAGGTTGAGGATATAGAGCCTATTCCGCGTGCGATTCAGACGCGCTAGCACGTTTCGGAGGTTGTCTAGAGCCATCTTGCGCGATGATGTTCTCCTATCTTTGTACGTGAGTGTGCAGAGGTCCTGGTGGTGAATCGAGCTAGAAGTTTACTCAAGAGCAAGAACTTGCCGGGGACTTTTTGGGGAGAAGCTATCTCGACAGCGGTCGATCCTCATCCATTGGTATCTAGAGCCTCGACGATCTACGATCTATGATGACGGACAACGACGCTGAGTCGGTCAAGTCCGGCAACGGCGGTTCCAAGGCGAACAAGAACGACGACAATGTGAAGAAGGGCGGCAAGTCAGCAACAAGTGGTGGCGGAACAGGCGGCGCCAACGTACAGGCGCATCGCAACATCCCCATCCAGTACCCGATGCTCACCGACGCCAACTACGGCGTGTGGGCGGTGAAGATGAAGATAATTCTCCGAACCCTTCGAGTGTGGGAGGCCATCACGGACGACGACGTCGACGAGGAGTGTGACGAAGGTGCCATGGCCGCCATAGCCCAGTCTGTGCCAGATTCCGTGCTGATGACATTGGCGGAGCTCGAGACAGCAAGAGAGGCGTGGAACGCACTCAAAGAGATGAGGATCAGAGAAGATCGTGTCACGAAGGCTCGGGCACAAGTGCTGAAGCGCCAATTTCACAAGTTGCAGATGGAGGAAACTGAATCGGTGAACGACTATGCCATGCGTCTGACTACATTGGTGGGAGAGATCTGCGCACTTGGTGCAAAGCTCGAGGAGACCGAGATTGTGGAGAAGTTTTTCAGTTCGGTGACTGATAAATTCACGTACATCATCGGCACGCTCGAGCAGCTTTACGACATCGACGACATGACCATAACGGAGGCAATCGGACGCTTGCGGACATGGGAAGAGAATGCTCGTGGTTGTCGGAAAGGCAAAGGAGGAGGTGGTGACCAACTCATGTACTCGCGCGCAGATTGGGAGTCCCCAAGTAGCAAAGGAAGGCGCAACGTTGGTGAAGGCTCAAGCAATGCGAAGCGCGGCGGACAAACCGGAAAAGGCAAGCCACAAGGTCGTGGTAAGGCGGACCGATCTAAAGAGTGGGCCAAGGAACTTGGATATGTCCGAGGTCAAGTGCTATAACTGCAACGAGATGGGTCACTTTGTGAAGGATTGTCCGGAGCCTAACAAGCGGGAGATCAAGGCAAATTTGGCAAAGGAGGAAGACGAACGTCCAGGTCTTCTGATGGCCGAAGTTTGTGATCTCGTCCAAACAGCGGTTGTGAAACCAAACCGGAAGGTGCTACTTCATGAGAAAAAGGTAACACCAAAGTTATCCGGGGGCCAGAACGTGTCGTGGTATCTCGACACAGGTGCCAGTAACCACATGACGGGGTGCAAGGAGAAGTTCCTCGAGCTAGAATATGATGTTCAAGGCTCAGTCAAGTTCGGTGATGGTTCAAATGTGGAGATTTGCGGGCAAGGTTCTGTCCTCTTCGAGGGTCTCACAGGAGAACATCGCATACTCACTGGAGTGTACTACATCCCACGGCTTCGCAACAACATCATCTCTGCGGGAAACTTGATGAGAATGGATGCAAGGTGGATATTGTGAAGATCGTCATCACTTCGTTCTCAATATCTCCACATTTGAACCATCACCGAACTTGACCGAGCCTTGAACATCATAGCTGAACGTGAGTGCACAGAGGTCCTGGTGCCTTCCTATCTGTTCCGCCGAGAGAAGCCGACCGCTAGCCCAAGTCAAAGTTTTCGTGTACGTGTGTGCGCATTGTTTTATCCATCCAGCTGCCTGCGTGTGTGCTAGCTTAGCACGTACGGGTACGTTGTGATCCTGGGTGATCTGATCTAGAGATCAAAAGCCAACAATTGGTATCTAGAGCCTCGATGATCTACGATCTACGATGACGGGCAGCGACGCTGAGTCGGTCAAGTCCGGCAACGGCGGTTCCAAGGCGAACAAGAAAGGCGACAATGTGAAGAAGGGCGGCAAGTCAGCAACAAGTGGTGGCGGAACGGGCAGCGCCAACGTACAGGCGCATCGCAACATCCCCATCCAGTACCCGATGCTCACCGACGCCAACTACGGTGTGTGGGCGGTGAAGATGAAGATCATTCTCCGAACCCTTCGAGTGTGGGAGGCCATCACGGACGACGACGTCGACGAGGAGTGCGACGAAGGTGCCGTGGCCACCATAGCCCAGTCTGTGCCGGATTCCGTGCTGATGACATTGGCGGAGTTCGAGACAGCAAGAGAGGTGTGGAATGCACTCAAAGAGATGAGGATCGGAGAAGATCGTGTCACGAAGGCTCGGGCACAAGTGCTGAAGCGCCAATTTCACAAGTTGCAAATGGAGGAAACTGAATCGGTGAATGACTATGCCATGCGTCTGACTACTTTAGTGGGAGAGATCCGCGCGCTTGGTGCAAAGCTCGAGGAGACCGAGATTGTGGAGAAGTTTTTCAGTTTGGTGACTGATAAATTCACGTACATCATCGGCACGCTCGAGCAGCTTTACGACATCGACGACATGACCATAACGGAGGCGATCGGACGCTTGCGGACATGGGAAGAGAATGCTTGTGGTTGTCGGAAAGGCAAAGGAGGAGGTGATGACCAACTCATGTACTCACGCGCAGATTGGGAGTCCCCAAGTAGCAAAGGAAGGCGCGACGTTGGCGAAGGCTCAAGCAACGCGAAGCGCGGCGGACAAACCGAAGAAGGCAAAGGAAAAGGCAAGCCACAAGGTCGTGGTAAGGCGGACCGATCTAAAGAGCGGAAGCCACGGAACTTGGATATGTCCGAGGTCAAGTGCTATAACTGCAACGAGATGGGTCACTTTGCGAAGGATTGTCCGGAGCCTAACAAGAGGGAGATCAAGGCAGATTTGGCGAAGCAGGAAGACAAACGTCCAGGTCTTCTGATGGACGAAGTTTGTGATCTCGTGGAGCCTAACAAGTGTGAGATCAAGGCAAATTTGGCGAAGCAGGAAGACGAACATCCAGGTCTTCTGATGGCCGAAGTTTGTGATCTCGTCCAATCAGCGGTTGTGAAACCAAACCGGAAGGTGCTACTTCATGAGAAAAAAGTAACACAAAAGTTATCCGGAAGCCAGAACGTGTCATGGTATCTAGACACGGGTGCCAGTAACCACATGACGGGGTGCAAGGAGAAGTTCCTCGAGCTAGAATATGATGTTCAAGGCTTGGTCAAGTTCGGTGATGGTTCAAATGTGGAGATTTGCGGGCAAGGCTCTGTCCTCTTCGAGGGTCTCACAGGAGAACATCGCATACTCACCAGAGTGTACTACATCCCATGGCTTCGCAACAACATCATCTCTGTCGGGAAACTCGATGAGAATGGATGCAAGGTGGATATTGAGAACGGAATGATGACGATCTTCGACAACCTCCAAAACATGCTGGCGCGTGTGAACCGCACGCGGAACAGGCTCTATATTCTCAACCTTGATCAATCTCAACCGGAGTGTTGGCTCGCCAAGAGTGATGATGATTCGTGGTTATGGCATGCTATATTTGGACACGTTAACTTCTACGCCTTGAAGAAGATGTCGACGTTGGAGATGGTATCTGGGATGCCGTTAATCGACCATGTTGATCAAGTATGTGACGGGTGCTTGGTTGGAAAACAGCACCGCAGGCCGTTCCCTGCTCAGTCTACCTATCGTGCAAGTGATGCACTCGAGCTGCTCCATGGTGATCTATGTGGCCCTATCACCCCAGCAACTCACGGAGGAAAGAAATACTTCTTCCTTGTGGTAGATGACTACTCGAGATACATGTGGGTCGTTCTCCTACGATCTAAAGATGAGGCGTTTGAAGCGTTCAAGAAGCTGAAGGCTGCAACGGAGATGGAACACAAGTTGAAGGTTCGCGCTCTACGAACAGATCGCGGTGGAGAGTTTACGTCAAACGAGTTCAATGACTACTGTGAGAAGATTGGCATAAAAAGGTTCCTCACGGCACCTTATACGCCACAGCAGAACGGTGTTGTTGAAAGGCGCAATCGAACCGTCGTTGACATGGCGAGAAGTTCACTCAAGAGCAAGAATTTGCCGGGGACTTTTTGGGGAGAAGCTGTCTCGACGGCGGTCTATCTTCTCAATCGGGCTCCAACGAAGGCGGTGATCGGCAAGACTCCGTATGAAGCAATTTACGGACGTAAGCCGAATGTGTCTCATCTACGGACGTTCGGGTGCGTGGCGCATGTGAAGGCGGCGGAGCCGCATCTCTCAAAGATTGCTGATCGTAGCACCAAGATGGTGTTCATTGGATACGAGAGGAGTTCCGGAACCAAGGCATACCGCTTCTACGATCCATGAACCAAGCGTCTACGGATTTCACGCGACGTCGGTTTTGAAGAAAACCAAGCGTGGAATTGGAGCGCAGCAGCCGACGATGCTCCAAATGGTAACATATTCACAGTTGAATTTCCAACTGACGATGATGCAAGGGAAGACATCCAGGTGGTTGGCAAGACGCACAACCAAGGTGACCGCAATGGTAGTGATCACCATGGTGCCGACACCGACGACGACGCGCATGGGTCGCAAGGTGATAGCGACAACGACGCGCACGACACAGGCGGAGATCTCGACAATGAGGCGCATAGTGATGATGACAATCAAGATGATGGTCACGATCAGGACGACTACGCCAACGACGCGGATGCCAACGACCCGGCATCTACCACACTCGAGACTCAACCGTCTTCCTCAAATGCATCGACGCCGACACAATTTGTGTCGCCTCCTTCGCAAGCCACGACGGATTCTTCCAGGCCTCGTCGCTACAAGCCCCTCAAGAAAGTCTACAAGTACGCAAAACCAGTTACGCTCGAGTACTCCGATTTGTGTTTACTCGGAGTTGAGGAGCCGGCGAACTTCGTAGAGACGAGCAAAAGTTCAAGTTGGATGCACGCCATGGATGAGGAGATGAAGGCGATTGAGAGCAATGACACGTGGGCTTTGGTAACCCGACCTCCAAACCAAAAGGCCATAGGTTTGAAGTGGGTTTACAAGTTGAAGAAGGACTCGAAGGGTACCATTGTGAAGTACAAGGCAAGACTCGTTGCAAAGGGCTACGTACAACGTCAAGCAGTTGACTATGAGGAGGTGTTTGCACCGGTTGCTCGAATCGAGACGGTGAGAGTGCTCCTAGCTTTGGCAGCACAAGAGGATTGGAAGGTTCATCATATGAATGTGAAATCCGCTTTCCTCAACGGCGACCTCAAAGAAGAAGTGTACGTGGAACAACCCCTCGGCTACGAGAAGAAAGACGAAGAAGGAAAAGTTTACAAGCTCAAGAAGGCACTTTACAGGAAGCAAGCGCCAAGAGCTTGGAACGCAAAGTTAGACCAAAGTTTGATCTCACTCGAATCCAAAGGATGTTCCCTCGACGATCCGAAAGACAGTCTATCAAGCATCAAAGAACATGTGAAGGTTGAAGACACGATCAAGAAGGAGCGTTGGCATCAAGCTATGGATGAGCCGACGACAAGAAAGATGATCCCTGAAATGCTACAAGAAATGGCAAAAGCAATGCCAGGGATAATGTCTATGAGTAGCAGCACTCACATTTGGGATCCAGGTCGATATTAACGACCACGTCATGTTTAGGGGGGTGAATGTTAGAGCTAAACACGGACGTGGATGTCCGAGTAGTACTCTAGCTAGTAACCTAGTAGGCTTAGTAATAGTACACGGAGTCGGATAGCTACTAGGCGATCTCACGCATATATATATGCGTCTGCCCCTATCCCTTGTAACACAACGGAAAAGAGAAAGATCAAAGCAATAAAGAACCAGTCTCGAGACGAGCCTGTTGCAACACATCGATTCAGTGCCTTCCTATCTGTTCCGCCGAGAGAAGCCGACCGCTAGCCCAAGTCAAAGTTTTCGTGTACGTGTGTGTGCACTGTTTATCCATCCAGCTGCCTGCGTGTGTGCTAGCTTAGCACGTACGGGTACGTTGTGATCCTGGGTGATCTGATCTAGAGATCAAAAGCCAACAGATGGCGGCGGCCACTAAGCCGGCATCGAGGAAGAAGAGGTGGAGGGCATGCCCTCTAAGAATCAGCTGGCCGAGCGCCGCCGGCGCAAGCGCCTGAACTACCGTCTCTCCATGCTCCACTCCGTCGTGCCCAGCATGGTAAAGATCAATCGTCAGTCGATCTTGGAAGAAAGAGGGGTGTAATCTTGGGAGTAAATCTGAATGTGTGTTCTTGATTTTGGGAATCTAGATAGACAGAACGTCGATCCTAGGGACACGGTCGACTACATGAAGGAGCTGCTGGAGATGATCTCCAGGAGGATATGGAGGACTCCCATCCGCAGCCGGCACCGGTGCTGACTGCTGAGTGTGTTCTGAGAGCTGAACCCAACGAGATGCTGTCCAGGAACACCCCCAAGGTGAGCAATCTAAGCCACCCACTGTCGCCAGAGGAGAGCCGGGCCATTGCTGTTGTAGCTTGAAAAAATTAATGGTGAAAGCAAGAGACTAACTGAGGAATGTTGGTTGGCGGTTGCAGTTCAAGGTGGAGCGCAAGGAGGAGGGTCGCGGCGACACCCTGGTAGATATCTACTGCACCGTCAAGCCGGGGCTGCTGCTGTCGACGGTGAGCACATTCAATTTGCCTGCTTTCTTGGCCCTCTCTTTACGGATGCATAATTCTTTCTTCTAGTCTAGCTCCTCACCACGTCGCCCGGCTGGCGGTCATACTTTGTTCGTGCCGGCTGGTTGTTGCTCTGTGATTGGTTTGTCATCTGCTGATTCCTCTTCTTGTATGAGCAATTTCCTTAATTTCAATTCTGATTGGTCTAGCTTTTGTCTGTGTGTGCTTGCCGTCACTTTCTGCTGTTCGGCCGCTGTTGCCATTCGTGTCGTCGTGATGTGTTTCTCGATCGAGCTGTCGCTTTCTCATGTGGTGCTGTCGGTCTTTGTCAGGGACCAGTGCTGCTTTACGTCCATCGGTTACTCTGTCTATGTTGTTCTAGTGGTGCCGCTGTCGATGTTCCTTCGTGATGTTGCCATTTCCGCTGATCGGTGCGATCTTTCTGGTGTTTCCCGGAGATTTTTCCATTCCTTTCCGTGCTTTCCTCTCTCTTTTCGGAGGCTATAAATAAGTTCCTTTGCTTCCTTCTGTACTACCTATGGTTTCCGGTTGCGTTTCGTGCGTGCCTCCATTCGATGGTTTCTTCTTCATCGAGTCGTAATGGTCCACGTCGTCATGTTCGGCCCTGTCGCTCGGGGGGGTCTACAGTTGGTCGGCGAGGTGGTTCGGTCCGTGCTGTTGCTTCTGCTGTTCTGACCGATCGGGCTATCGTTTTGCGATGTGTTTCATCTTCTCATATTCGCTCGCCGTCTCGGTTTGGTCGTCCTGTGCGTCGTTCGCGTGATTTCTGTGAGCGATCTCCTGATTTGCTGGATCTTGCAGCGCAGTCTGGTTTGAATGCTCTTCTCTTTCGGTCCATTCGTGTTTTTGCCTGTTTGTGTGAACTAACTATTTTGTTTTGTTGTTTGAGTTAGGTGGTGATGCTTTTGCTAGGCGGCGTAGGGAGGTGATCCGGGTGGGCAAGCGGCCCATCGATTCTACTCTCGGTTTGTTCATTTAGTTTGGTTCATATTGGTGGCTGCTATTTGTTTGTGCACTTATTTTTCTGGTTTGTTTTACATTGGCAGATGTCCCTTTTTGCGCGGCGAAGTCGTGTGGACGTGATTCTGTTCCTGCTACTGGTTGTTTTTTTGCTCTAGGGCCTGGTATTCTGCTGTTTCTTCCATGTATTTTTTTGGATGTCTGTACGCTGGTTTGGTTGATTGATTGTTAATTTCGTCCCTTGTTGTCGGTTCTGCACTGTGGTCCGTTGTTGCCGATTTTGCACTGTGATGAGATAGCCGTATGGTCTACAACAGCGATTGGCTGCATGGGCCATGCACGTTGGTTTGTGTGTCTGCGTAATTGCTGTGGTGACCTGGACATGCGGTTGATGTTGTTAGTTGCACCTCGTTGGTTACCTGTGTCCTTGCATGCATGGCGCATGCACGTGTGCCTGGTGTTGATGGGAGCACCCCGTTGTGTACCCGCGCGCCTGCATGCATGGCGCATGTACGTGGGCCTGGTGCTGATAGGTGCACCCGGTGGTGTATCCGTCAGTTTACGTGCCTGGCGCATGCATCTATGTGGTCTATCGTCGATCACCGTGGTTAATTGGATTGTGATTTTTGTCTTCGATTGTGACGATTTTTTGTATTCACGGGTAGTTTTGTATTCACTCATGCAACAACTGCCACTTGCCGCACTTACATTAGTAATGTGGTGACTCGTCGCTCTTTCTACCTATATATATAGCCATACTGGGTTTCACGGCATTCATTCACTTCAAGTATCGAAAGGCAAAGAGTTTAGCCATGAGTACCAACCACTCGGCCAAGAGCTTCCCATCAGGAAAACAATCAAAGAAAAAGGAAAAGAAGTTTGTTTCAAGTTCTTCTTCCAATGCTACCCCAGTTAACATGGTATGCATCTGTACCAAGATTTGAACTCAGATTAAAACTTCATGCAAAGTAATGCAGTTACTAACTTCTGTCCATTTGCAGAACGACGACTTGATGGTGTATATACCAGGGACGGAGCTGCCTTAGAGGCATTGGGGTCAGTTGACCCCATTGAAATTTGAAAATCCTTCACTAATTTAGTACCAATCACTAAGATTTATAGAAGGATGAACCCACTGCCAAACACATGACCCCATCAAACTTTTTTCCTGGCTTCGTCCCTGGTATATACCAAGGCGAGTCATTCTCCAAATTGTCGGCTCAGCCATAAGGCAGGAGGTGCAAGGATACCTTCATTGCACATATCTTGATGGTACCATACAGGCGTCCGTGCACATGGGAGCAGTATATTCCACAGGGAGCATCAATGAAAATCCTTTAATTTTCAAAGGAGAACCCGTAGCAACACAAGACGAGGCGGAAGAAGGGGCTGCTCAAGTAGCGCTGGACTACATTTGTGAGAACTATGCTATCACAATCAACGACTACAATTATTCTGTGTTGCATGCAACAAATCAAAAGCTTCTATCAGCTCAAGAAAAGATGCGTGCAAAGCATTGGCAGTTCAACATGGCCAAACGTGAGGTTGCTGCTCGCCAAGCCGAGACTGTAACCCAAACGGAGACACTAGCACGTATATGCAACGATTTCTTAGATGCGGTGCCCCTCTGTATGCACCCACAGCGTCCGTTCACTGAAGACCGCATCATTAGCTATACTGGTAGTTGTCCACCTATCACACGACTCGAGCACTTCGCAAAAGTGTTATATTATTTCATTATTGGCATTAACCCCCGGGGAGAGTGTTCCAGAATGACTTGATTTCAGGCTCCAATGCTATCTATAGTCACGTTTAAAGTCCTATGCCATCTTGCGTACAAGTATCGGTCGTTTTAGTTTCCTTCAGTCGTTTTAATTCCTTTTTACCAGGTTGTGTCCAGTTGTAATAAATTAATTTCCTCCATGTTGTAATATTGTATGACCGTATGCTATGTGTAAATCAATTACGAATGTAAACTTTTTATCTTAATTACTTTGTGCGATGGCTGCAATCCAATATTGCTTTCTAATTAATGTATGATAAATGAAGCGAATAAACAAAATAAACCAGTATGTACAATATAAACTGTCGACCGGCGCGGCGTGCCGCCGCGCGAGGTTAGCTAGTCAAGTTACTAGAGGACCAGAACTTTCTGGTTTACTTTCAGCTATATGTTTGAAAATACGGAATCATACATCTTTAGGCCAATCAAGGCAGTGATGGGTTCAGCTTCTTTTACTGTACCCTGAAATTGATAGAAGCCCTCCATTAGGCTGATCTTATCTGGTACGCAACCTAACTATACGGAGTACTATGAGAAGTTTTTTTTGTCCAAAAGGACCCCCCGGACAACGGAATTGTCAAAAAAAGACTACCCGTGGATAGATTTGACAAAAAAGACCCCCTGAACCATGGCGGCAGGTGCGGCAGGCGACACGTGGCACCTGCCGCCACGCCAGGAGGCGGCGGGACATGTCGTCACAGCAGGAGGCGGCCGGTCGGCGAAACGGATTACGCATAGTGCCCCCGAGCTGTGACGGAACGGGCCAAGCGTTGTGGGCCACGCCGCCAGTAGAGCAAGCGGCCTTCCCTGGCGCAGTCGCTGGCGGGCCTACAGCCTCTGCTGCGCCCGGGCCCCGCCAGTGGGCCTCGCCGCCACAGCCGGAGGCGGCCTCCTCCTGGCGCGCTGGTTGGCCGACAGCCTCTGCTGCGCGCGGGTCGAGGCTTGGGCCAGACCGCCCCTGTTGCTGGCAGCATCTTTTCTTATGCATGCGCGGGAAAACAACACTATTCCGTGACTGACGGCGCTGATTTCGATACAAACTTTGCTCATTCCGATGATTTGAAAATTGATGCTGATAGCCTGCTTTTGCTTGTTTTGCTTGAGTCATGCGCGGCGACAGGTTCCCTGTTGCAGACTTAGCTAATTCCCATGCGCGTGCTGGCTATTGCTTGAGAGGACGCGACGGCACTGCAGAAATACACTCACTCGTTGCGGGAATCCGAGGTTCCCTGTTGTGCCGACACTACAGGGATCCTAAAATTTCCCGCCTAATTTCCTCTGTTCTCGCTTATTTTCTCGCCATCATTTATCGTCTGAGCCTATAAAAGGAGACACCGAGGCTCTCGTCCAGCCATCCTCGAAATCGCCAGTGCGCAAAGTGTGTAGCACATTTTTTCGGTCGGTATGAGTTTGCCTTGTTCGGATCAAAGCATTAGGCCGAGGAAAATGAAGAATGCAAGTTTGCCTCCGGGGGTGGCAGTCCTGCGGTGTTGGTGTGGCGATCTTTGCAAGGTGAAGGAGATGACAGATTTTTCAGATTGGTTGGGCATGAAGTTTTTCATGTGCGCCAATTATGAGGAAGATCCTGTCGTAGTTATTTCAGAGTACGACAAGCCTCCGATATGCTTTAACCATCATGAATAGATATTGTTGGTATTTTGATTGGTTCTTTAATAACATTCTTGTTTCTTCTTGTAGTCTCCTCCGCCTCTGTGCATGTACTATCGTTGGATTAACACGGAGATGCCGGCTTGGGCAGTGACTGAGATTCATGAAAGAAGTCGTCGTGCGTGGAATAGTTTCTTTGCGGAAGAGCGACACAAGAAGGCGGAAGCTGAGGAGAAAGCAGAGCAAGAGAGAGAGTTAAAAGAATATTATGCGAAGCAACACCGTTTTTTTTCAGGATTTAGGAAAGAAAAATAGGGAAGAGGCTCGTCGCATGGAGGAGCAGGAACGACAGCGAAAGGAGGCTCGTGAGGCGGAGAGGCAGAGAAAGAAAGAAAGGGCTCGTGAGGCCAAGGCAGCAGAAGAAGCTGCCGATGGAAAAGGAAAATATCCACACTGGACTCAGCAGATTCCTGTGGTAGTATTTTAAATTTCGCAATCATTTGTATCTTTATTTCTACAGTTTAATGTAGTTTTATTTCAGGAGTTAAATGTACCTTTATTCCTACGATGTATCTTATTTCCAGTTGTATCGTGTCGTAATAGAAAAAATATAGTTTTAGAATAAAGTAGTGGCATTTTCTTTCCCTCCACTGACATCGAACATCGTGCAACAACTACAAAATGAAATTAAGATAGAACATAATGCCCTACAATAAGAGAGTACAAACTAATAATGCAAGTACATCTGAATTAAACGATAGAACTGGAATACAGCTTAAAAACTACATGAAGGCATCATCCTCATCCTCCGTCGATGCAGAACTCTTGCCCTTCGAGGATGCAGAACTCTTACCCTTGGACGATGCAGAACTCTTGCTCTTCGAGGATGCAGTACTCTTGCCCTTAGACGATGTAGAACTCTTGCCCTTTGACGATGCAGAACCCGGAAGCGGCGGCATGAAGATATTATCTTCATCCTCGCTCTCCTCAGTCCATGAAAATGGATGCTCTTCTGCAGTCCTTCTGAAAGTTTCACTCTTTGACTCCACTACATTCTTCCACCTTGTATGCAACCTAAGAAGTTCTTTACGTGCCTCCTCATAGGTCCTTTCAGGCCACCCAGACCTACGTAATTGGTGAGCCAACTCATTCATTAAGGTGTCACTACCGGCGAGTTCATCCCATGGAACTATCCTGTTGTCCATCCTGAAATCGGTAGCTAGCCTTAGAAGAGTCTTACTCATCCCAGGGTGAAAACTATGATCGAAAGGATAATGGGACATCTCGACTACACTACACTCGAATGCTTATCCACCTCCGCCTGAAGGGGTTTTTATAGGTAGAGAGGAGAAAATGGTGGGAAAGAACGAGTGCAGTATGGCGGGAAAGGGTTGGCGGGAACATATGGCGGGAAGGGGTTGGCGGGAAACGGGTGGTAGGAAGATATGGCGGGAAGGGGTTGGTAGGAAACGGGTGGCGGGAACATATAGAGGGAAACCGTTGGCGGGAAAATATTGAGGGGAAAGGGTTGCGCGAAAACATAAGCCGAAGAGTGGAGTGGGATAGTATGGCGGGAGATATAGGCGGAAAAATTGTTCCTGACTGGTGCATTTTTATTTCAGCATACATAGATGTTCAAATCGAAAAGTCTGATACTGACATATGTAGATACAATGGGTCGCGCAGGTGGATAGATGAATCATTGTAGTCGACGATGGCCACCTGGCCTTCCCTTCGGACCGGAAAGCTCCAAGCGATTAGGTGATCGAGTTACACGAAGACCGCGACCGTACTCTAGTTGGTCTTCCTGTGTCTGCGGGTATTTAAAGATCTATTTTTTTTCAAACTCATCTACGAGCGTAACAAATTAAAACTCTGTTTGCTTTTCTCTAACTACCCCAAAAATTCCTAAACTGGTTCTCGTAACATGCAAAAACCGATCTTTTGGAAAAATGACTATTACTAAAAATGACTATTAGTAAAAACTAATTTTCTTACAAAAGGTTATGAAAAAACCGATGGTAATTACTCGATATCCAAACAACCACTAAACATAATAGCACGATAATACATTTTAATATTATATGAGTAAAACATTTAATTTCTTCCGGCTTCATATAATTTTTTCATATCATACGATAGCAATCATTTATTTACAAATAATCATATTTGCATCGGCATGCACATTATTCACAACAATACATCAATATAAAAAACATTAACAAAATTGCGGTGTCATTTTATACCTTAGTTCCAATATGGATGTGCTTGCGAATGCAATTAAGCGTCAAAATAGTTCGAATAAATATCCGTCACCAGTACTATATGAACGGAGTCAACCTATTATCACATGAACATCAATATTACACACGAATTTTTCTTTCTGCTATCAAAAGTATGAACATAGCACTTGCATGCATGTGGTCATCACCTCAAAAGGGACAACGAAGATGGAAACATAATTTCTTCAATCACGTCATCTCCTCCTTGTTCTACTTAAGATGAATTATTTTACCTAATTACAAACATCATCAAGTACATTAGCACCTAATCTTAACATAATTTAGATTATTGCGACATAACAAAGTAGACCTACGGTTTCCTAACTATAGACTTATTAATAAATATACCACATGAAATAACATATACCACATGCAATGAACAATTACAATACAAGTTTTTCTTAATTACCGTATTAAGATTTCTCGGATGTCAATCCTAATGGACGCACCTAACATTGATACAACATCTCCAACCCACTCTTCTAAAAAAATGTTATAAATGCTACATCTGTTGTCTGGAATTATTTCTAACCTCTAAGCACTAACACTGCATAGCTAATAACGAGCTAAAAGACTAACTAATTACCACCATGCATGCACAATAAAATCAATGTATTGCAAAGCTCATACCTTGATCTTCAACTTTGTAGTTCACTTCGCTAGGCAAATCGTACTCCTGAAGCTCTAAATGACTCCAAAACGTGATGAAATAATGCCTAACAAAATAGATAACACATAGTTATGAACTAAACAAAAAGAGTAAAAACATCAAGCATGCAAACGAAACCAACAAAATGGATAGATCTTATCTTCGTCTATCTTTTCTTCAACTTCAACATATTCAAAAATCCAACTCTAAATCGCCCTAAATCACGAGTGAAAGTGCCTGCTGAGTTTTCATTTCTCTCTGTTCTTACACACTTAGAGGGTAGAAGGGGATGCCAATGTGCTTGCGCACGGAGCAGAAGCATACTATATAAAAGGAAGACGATCCCTGTAGTGTCGGCACAACAGGTTCCCGCAGCCTCGGATTCCCGCAACGAGTGAGTGATTCTCACAGTGCTGTCGCATCCGCTGAGGCAGAAGAAGCAAAAGACAGAGTGATTCCCGCCCGTGAAATTCGTCGTCCTCCGCGCGTGGGAATCAACCCAGTTTGCAATAGCAAGCCCATGAAATTCGTCGTCATTGCACGCGTGGGAATCATCCCACCAGTCTGCAATAGGACCGGCTGTCGGGCCGCATGCAGCGCGGCCGCCTCACCCGGTGGCGGCCGGGCCCACTGTCTCGTCATGCGTGCAGCTGTGCCTGTCGGCCTGGGCGCGGCATGGGCACGAGAGGCCGCCTCACCCAGTGGTGGCATGGCCCACCTGGCCTCGCCCGTTACGCCGCGGCTGCTGCGCTGTGGAGAATCCGTTTTGCCCCGCGTGGCCGCCTCCTGCCGTCGCGGCAGGGCCTGCCGCCTCGTGGCGTGGCGGCAGGTGGCACGTGTCGCCTGCCACGCCTGCCGCCACTAGTGAGGGGGTCCTTTTTGACAATTTTATCCGTAGGTAGTCTTTTTTGTCAATAGCGTTCGGCAGGGGGTCCTTTTGGACAAAAAATCCTACGAGAAAACACTTGGGAGTACCTTGAGCTTAGGGGTAAAAACATACTCCCTTCGTTCGAATATACTTGATGGATAAAAAGGAATGTATCTAGAACTAAAATATGTCTAGATATATCTTCTTTTATTCATTTGACAAGTATTTCCGGACAAAGGGAGTAATCATTTAGGCAGTTATGCCTGATCTTTTTATCAATATTAAATCTGAGTGGTGTCACCTCACCTTGGTAATCTCTCTTCCCTTGACCCACGACCCCAAGCTAGGTTCCTCCCCTGCTCCCCTGTAACACCCCGGTGTAATGATGCTAAAGTAACCCCTGGGGTTAAGTTAATCTTTTTGCTAAACATGTGCCTGATCATTATTGTCTCATGTTCTTTCACATTCCAGTTGATTTCAAATTCAAATTCAGTGTGAAATTCAAAATTGCTCAAACATGAAAACTAAAATGTTCATCATGTGGCAAATATTCTTTTGACAATATTGGTGGTGGACCAACTTTTTTTTGCAAAATGTTTAACTGGCCTAAAATAGCTATAACATAAAGTTGTTAAAAGAAAAGCAAAAGTCAAAACAAAAGCAAAAAAAGAGAAAAGGGGCTAGACCCCCTGGCCTCACCTTGGCCTTCGGCCCACCCGAGCCAACTGGCCCATGCTAGGCCGGTCCACTCCCCCCTGTCACCTTCCCCCTCCCCCACTGTGCGACCGACCACGCGCGCACGTCGCCGCTGAACCACCTCGCCGGCCACGCTGCTACAGGCGCCGCGGAGAGAATAAGGGCGATGCCTCGAGCCCTCCCCCTCACCTACCGCCACATCCACTCCCCCTGGATGCCTCACCATTTCCCCCTCTCTCTTCCTCGCTCGCTCACTCCCCTCTCTTTGACCCGAGCGCGCCCGCGGCCATCCTCTGTCATCACCGTGGTCATCGGAATCGTATCATTCTCCTGACCTGTCCACCAGCACCGTCGACGTCTTCTCCCTCTTCCCCGCCCTCGCGTCCGAGCCGGGGGCCACTACATCGCCCGGATCGAGCCGACGACCACTGTGGATCGCCGGAGCTCCTCCGCTCCGTCCCTCGCCAACTCCGTCGACCCGCTGTGCTCCTAAGCATCCAAGGGCCACCGTGAGCCGCATCGTAAGCCGCCGCACCGAACCCCTCTTCCCTTCCCCTCTCTGCACGAGTAGTTGTCGTCCCCCTTGCAACCGAGCTCGCCGCTGCCTGCGCTCGTCTCCGGCGTGGCCAAGGTGACCTTTTGGTACCGTGCGCGCCACCGCCGTGAACACCGCGTCGCGTAGACAGCCCCAGCCCTTTTCGTATACTTGTTTGCACACCGCAGTGCCGTCCCCGTCGAAGCCCAAACGCCACCACCGCCTCCACTCGTTGTCGGCACCGTTTCCGGCAGCTCCAGCTCCGGCCGGCCTCACCACGCGACGCGGCAGGCTCTCCTTGTTCGAACGCGCCCGACCGCGCCCGTGTTGGCCCCCTGTAGGCGAATCCCGACCATCTCCGGCGTCGTGCCGCCGCGAGAGAGGTCGCCGGAGCCTTCTCCGGCGCCCTGTCAACGTGGCCGGTCAGGGCCACCCCCTGGGTCACTTCCAGCGGGTCCCGCGGGCCCCTGTTGACTAAGTTGACTCAGTCAACTTTGCTAACTAGGCGTCCCTTGTCAATGACAGGCGGGCCCCACTTGCTAATTAACTCCAGTGTAATTTAAAATGTTTAATTAATCTAAGCAGCCGCTGACATCCGGGGCCCACGCACTTAATTAACCTTTTTTAATTAAAATAAACTCTGTTAAGGCCTCTGTCTCTGCCAGGTGGGACCCATTTGGTCAGTTTGACCTAGGCAGTGAGTCTGTTGACTGCTAACGTCATCCCACGCAATGCTGATGTCATATTTCCTTTTCTGTTAATTTAAATAATTCCAGAAATTGTTTTAATCTTTGAAAATTCATAGAAAATAAACCATAACTCGGATGAAAATGTTTTCTACATGAAAGTTGCTCAGAAAAATCCAACGAATCCGAATACGCGGTCCGTTCATCTGTCACATGCCCCTAGCATGCTGAACATGGGACATTCCCCCTCCGGTCATCTGTTTGACACAGGTAAGGAACCGGGAAAACATTCCCGGTTGATTTCCCCCTTCACCTTTATCGTGTAGCCATACGTTAGGTCACTCCCGGCACAACATATTGCCACATTCTGCTTTGTGATGCTATGTTTGCTTTATATTTACTATTTCTTCCCCCTCTTCTCTCCGGTAGACCCCGAGACTGATGTTGCCCCTGTGATCGACTACGTCACCGACGACCCCTCATTGCCAGAGCAAGCAGGCAAGCCCCCCCTTTGATCATCCCGATATCGCCCATTCCATTCTCTCATGCTTGCATTAGATTTTGCTATTGTTATTGTTCGCTCCTATTCTGATGCATAGCCTGGTTATTGTTACCTTACCTGCTTTCCTAAACTGCTTAGTATAGGTTGGTTAGTGATCCATCAGTGACCCCCACCTTTTTCTTGTTGCCCCTGCTTCATCATTGAAGACCCGATCAACGGGATCGAAGACCAGGCCCCGGCACCGCACATCACTTTCCCCTTGGTTGCTCGACACTACTGGGTTACTATCGAGTGCCAATGGTGAGACCTCTACAACACTTTTGATGTTAACCCTGTAGTGTAGCTATTCGGGTGTGGTCATCGGGGGTGATTCTGCCTTAACCACTTCCGATACAACTCTGTCGTGCAACCCCTCAAGAGTGAACCTCGGGGGTGATTCCTGTTACGTTCACCTTGATGATTACATCGAGTGGAATTCACCGGGGGTGATTCTTTGGGTTTTCCCCTTGATGTTTGGACACACGGATACTTGGACCTTACAACTGTTACTTGAAAAGGCGGGTCGACCCTGAGGGGTACCCGCGAGTCATGTGGAGACGGGTTGACCTGGAGGGTGCCCGAGAGTTGAATACGAGGCGTGGCCGGGCATTCTTAGCCCTTGCCGCAAGTCCTCGAGATGGGGCAACAGGGTCACATCTTTCGTGAGTCTCTGCTTGTTACCGCGCGTTCCTAATCCACTACGATTTGGATATTTGATCTGAGGGACCTCTGGCCTGATAGCACTAACCATCACGTGGGCATAGTATGGGCGTTCTGCGTCGTATGCATCAGCCGAAGCTTAATAGACGTCAGCGACTAAGCGGCGCGCGCCGGGTTGGACTGGTTACGCCTTCTCTTGTATAAGGGAGGCTAGGTCTGCTCACCGGCCGTGTACGCAACGTGCAGGAGTTTCCGGGGAGATGGCCCATGACCCCTGGGGGCATAGGTTTAGTCCGGCGTGCTTGACCTCTCTATTAAGACTAGGTCGGGTTGCGGCGTATTGTTTGACCGAGGCCGGGCATGACCCAGGAAAGTGTGTCCGGCCGGAGTTAATTGAGCATGGTGGGTAAGTTGGTGCACCCCTGCAGGGAAGAAAACATCTACCGATAGCCTGTCCTACGGTAACGGACACTCGGAGTTGTATCCCGATCGATACAACTAGAACTGGATACTTGTAATGAGAATTGGATTGTGATGACAATTGGATAGTAGGGCTCTGGGATTTCTTTCTCGCAGGGAGTCGAGAAAGAATCTCTGGCCGAGGTTGATAACACTACTACTATTTTACTTTATGCTACTATACTCCCTCCTGTTTGCTGCAAGATGGTGGTTTCCAGAAGATGCTAGTCTTTGATAGGACTAGGCCTTCTCTCTATTCTGGCATTTCTGCAGCCCAGTCCACATATACAGCCTTCCTTTGATAATGTTGCATATGTAGTGTAGATCCTTGCTTGCGAGTACTTTGGATGAGTACTCACGGTTGCTTTGCTCCCCCTTTTCCCCCTTTCTTTTCTTTCTGGTTGATGCAACCAGATGTCGGAGCCCAGGAGCCAGATGCTACCGCGGTGCCTACTATCACGTGACGGACACCGACAACCAGGAGTAGTTAGGAGGCTCCCAGGCAGGAGGCCTTGCCTTTTTGATCGTAGATGCTTTTGTGCTAGCCTTCTTCAGGCAAACTTGTCTAGCTTATGTCTGTACTCAGATATTGTTGATTCCGCTGACTCTTGTGTATTCGAGCTTACATATTCGAGCCCTCGAGGCCCCTGTCTTGTAACATAAAGCTTGCATTATTTTAATTTGTGTCTAGAGTTGTGTTATGATATCTTCCCGTGAGTCCTTGATCTTGATCGTACACATTTGCATGTATGATTAGTGTACGATTGAATCGAGGGCATCACAAGTTGGTATCAGAGCCGACTGCCTGTAGGTAGCCCCCTTTCCAACTCCTTGGCCGAAGTTGAGTCTAGTCACTGAAAAACTTTTACTAACATGGCTGTGTGTCTTATGGACCCACGTCGCCATTGGGTGGTGTTAGGATCTTTTACTCCTTGTCTATACTCTGGGACTTTGAACTCTCTTCTACTCGGGTTAAACGAATTTACTAACTCTAACATTAGGATCCCGTGACCACATTCACTCCAAAGTTGGATAAGCCATAGTTACTCCTTAGGATAGCATCTTGAATAGTGCACACACTGTCGTGTTGACTACTAAGTGGTATCCATCGTACCTCTTTCATTATGCATGTTTCATCATGAATGATCCTTTGTCTTTGCAAATTCTCGATACTGAACTACCCCTGTTACATGTTAGTAGGATGGTTAGACCTGCTGGTCGTGGCCGTGGTGGCAACGATCCACCACCGCCCGAATTCTTTGCTGGAATGATGCAACAGTTTGAGCTGAACCGCCAGTTCATGGAAGGAATGATGGCTCAGTTTCCTTGTCCGAATATGAACCAGCAGCCAGCCCCAGTTACTCTGCAGGACTTCATGGGCCTCAACCCGACAATCTACCGCAGCTCAACTCAGTCCCTTGATGCTGATGACTGGCTCCGAGACATCACGTATGAAATGGAGTCTGCTAGTGTTGCCCCTGCCAGCTATGTCACTTTCGCATCCTTCTTCCTCAAGGGTCCCACTGCTCAATGGTGGGACAGCCACATGCGTACCCTACCTGCTAGAACGGTCATCACTTGGCCGGATTTCCAAGCCGCTTTCCGTGCCCGCTTCATTCCTCAGGGAATCATGGACAGGAAGAAGCGCGAGTTCCGTAACCTCACCCAAGGCAACAAGTCTGTAGATGCTTATCAGCGGGAATTCTTGGAATTGTCCCGTTACGCTGAAGAAGACATTGCTCCTGATGCTCGTAGGCAAGAAAAGTTTTGTGATGGACTTCACCCTGATGTCAAGCTAGCACTGCTCGTTCATGACTTTGACGACTTCACCACCTTGGTGAACAAGGCTATTCAGGTTGAGACTGGTCTTCAGGAACACCAGGGATTCCTCAGGCGTAGCCGTGACACTTGCCCATCTTCGGGCCCGTCAGCGCAGAAGCGTCGAATATGGATTCCCCACAGCATGTATCGTCCAACTGCACCTGCACCAAGACAGTCCTATGTTGCACCTCGTCTGCCTCCTCCACCGGAGAGGCAGCCTCTTCGAGTGGTACCACCCCAAGCTCCTACTCCCAATCCCAATGATGAATTGTGCTTTAGGTGTGGTCGTCCAGGTCACCGTGCCAGAGAGTGCAATCAAAACAAGAACCAGCTGGCTCTGCCTTCTAATGGCCGTGGAAACAACCATCCCTGCAACGGCAATGCCCGACCTTATGATCATGGTCAGGCTAATCATGTTGATCTGAATGAAGCTCAAGACCAGCCTGCTACTGTGATGGGTACTCTTCTCGTTAATTCAGTACCAGCTTCTGTTTTATTCGATTCAGGAGCATCGCATTCATTTATGTCAGAAAATTTTGCATACGCACACGACATTCGATGCGAGCCCATGAACACTCCAATAGTGGTACGCACCCCTGCGGGCCGATGTCAAACTACCATGATTGGTCGCGACGTTCCTGTTGAGATTGAAGGGTTGGAATTCCTTGTTTCTCCCATTATTCTGGAGTCTTCCAATATTGACCTCATTTTGGGAATGGAATGGTTGAAAGCGCATACTGCCTCTATCGTTTGCGCCACCAAGGTCGTTCACCTCCTACATCCTTCCGATGAGATAGTAAGCTACCATGCTCAGCTTGTGCA
Source organism: Triticum aestivum (assembly GCF_018294505.1). NCBI lineage: Eukaryota > Viridiplantae > Streptophyta > Magnoliopsida > Poales > Poaceae > Triticum > Triticum aestivum. The sequence continues at coordinate 514,252,400 of NC_057813.1, forward strand.
AAATGCTGAAGCACGACTTTATGTCTTGAATGCGTTGAACGCAGCACCTCTTGAGGGAATTGAAAATATTCCAATTGTTCGCGACTTCCAAGACGTCTTTCCAGAAGAACTTTCAGGAATACCCCCTGCCCGTGCTGTCGAGTTCGTCATCGATTTGAAACCAGGCACCGTTCCTATCGCCAAACGACCCTACAAGATGCCACCTCATGAACTCCTTGAGCTTAAGGAGGAAATCGACAAATCTCTTCGCAAGGGTTTCATTCGTCCAAGTTCCTCTGCTTGGGGAGCACCTTCTCTCTTTGTGAAGAAGAAGGACGGAACGAACCGTTTGGTCCAAGATTACCGTCCTATCAACCAAGCTACAATTCAGAACAAATATCCCCTTCCTCGGATCAATGATTTGTACGATCAACTGGCTGGATCATCGATATTCTCTAAACTCGACTTGAGGTTGGGTTACCACCAGATCCGTGTTCATGAAGAGGATATTCCAAAGACCGCATTCGTGACTCGTTATGGTTCTTACGAGTACACAGTTATGTCTTTTGGCTAGACCAATGGTCCAGCCACATTCTCTCGTTTGATGAACTACATATTCATGGATTACCTCGACAAGTTCATCGTGGTCTATCTGGATGATATTCTGGTATATTCGAAGAACAAAGAAGAACATGTTGAACATCTTCGTCTTGTTCTGGAAAAGCTTCGAGAGCATCAGCTTTATGCCAAGTATTCCAAGTGCGAATTCTAGTTACCTGAAGTCACCTACCTTGGTCATGTCATCTCCAAGGATGGTATTGCCGTCAACCCAGAGCGCGTTCAGGCTATTCTTGACTGGACCCCTCCGAAGACTGTCAAGCAAGTCAGAAGCTTTCTCGGACTTGCCAGTTATTGCCGCCGTTTCGTCGAGAACTTCTCCAAGATTTCCAAGCCACTGACTAATCTGCTTCACAAAGGCGTTAAGTTTGATTGGACTGAAAAGTGTCAGGAAAGTTTCCAGGCACTCAAGGACAAGCTGACATCTGCCCCAGTGCTTGCTCCCCCTGATTCTCGCAAGGACTTCGTCATCTATGGCGACGCTTCACGACAAGGATTAGGCTGTGTCCTAATGCAAGAGCGCAGAGTGATTGCTTATGCCTCCCGTCAAGTACGTCCTCACGAAGAGAACTACCCAGTTCATGACCTCGAGCTTGCTGCGGTTATCTTTGCACTGAAGCTATGGAGACAGTAGCTTCTCGGTAATCGTTGCGAGATCTTCACTGATCATCAAAGTCTGAAGTACCTGTTTACTCAGCCAGATCTGAACCTCCGTCAGCAGCGATGGATGGAAGCTATTGCTGACTACAACTGTGGTATATCCTATACCCCTGGCAAGGCTAATGTAATGGCCGATGCCCTGAGCCGCAAGTCTTATTACAATAATCACATGGTCTACAAAGCTCAACCTCGCCTTTATGAAGAGCTATGCAAACTGAACCTTCTACTAGTTCCACAGGGTTCTCTGAATAACCTTGTACTGGAACCAACTCTTCTAAAAGCAATTAAGTCTGCTCAAGCCAAAGATGCTCACGTTGATTTGATGAAAAAGGATCTTGCCTTAGACAAATCCACAGATTTCTCACTTGGTGAAGATGGAACCTTATACTTCAGAGATCGCATTGTAGTACCCCGGTTCGAGCTTATGACAGAGAAGGTGATGAAAGAAGCGCATGACACCCCTCTCTCTATTCATCCGGGAAGTACCAAGATGTATCTAGACATCCGTCAAAAGTACTGGTGGTCTAATATGAAGCAAGACATTGCTCGATATATCAAAGAATGTGACGTTTGTCGTCGCGTCAAAGCAGAACATCAGAAACCGGCTGGACTTCTACAGCCGCTTCCGATTCCTGAATGGAAGTGTGATAAGATCCAAATGGATTTCGTCACAGGCCTTCCCAAGTCTCAGAAAGGTAACGATGCTATCTTTGTTGTCATTGACCAATTCTCGAAAGTTGCTCACTTTCTGCCAGTCAAGGAGACAATCACTGCTAGTCAATTAGCAAACTTGTATATCTCCAGAATTGTGTCACTCCATGGCATTCCGAAGGAGATCATTTCAGACCGTGGCAGTTTATTCACTTCAAAGTTCTGGGATAGTTTCCAAGAGGCAATGGGAACTCATATTACCTGGAGCACTGCTTATCATCCCCAATCCCAAGGCCAAGTCGAGTGAGTCAATCAAATTCTTGAAGACATGCTTCAAGCTTGTGTTATTTCTTTCGGCAAGAAGTGGGAAGAATCTCTCCCTTATGCGGAGTTCTCTTATAACAACAGCTATCAGGCCAGCTTGAAGATGGCACCCTTCGAAGTGCTATATGGACGTAAGTGCCGAACCCCTCTGAATTGGTCAGAAACTGGGGAACGGGCGCTCATTGGTCCAGACATTATTCAATAAGCTGAAGAGCAGGTTCGCATTGTCCGGGATAATCTCAAGGCGGCCTAGTCCCGCCAGAAGAGCAACTATGACCAGAAACACTGGGGTTCAACTTATCAACCTGGTGAACAAGCTTATCTGCGTGTCACTCCTTTGAGAGGAACTCATCGGTTCGGAGTCAAGGGCAAGCTAGCTCCGCGCTACATTGGTCCTTTCCGCATTCTGGCCCGTCGTGGGCTGGTGGCTTATCAACTTGAGTTACCACCTCAGTTCTCTCATGTTCATGACGTCTTCCATGTGTCGCAACTTCGTTGATGCTTCAAGGATCCGGAACGTGAACTGGATCCGGAATTGATTGAAATTCAAGATGATCTCACATACAAGGAGCATCCGATCTGCATTCTTGAAGAAGCTGAACGTCGAACACGCCAGAAGGTTACCAAGTTCATCAAGGTGCAATGGTCAAATCATTCTAAGGATGAAGCCACTTGGGAACGCGAGGATAACCTCCGTGCTGAATACCCCGACCTGTTCCCTTCTACCTCTTAATTCTCGGGACGAGAATTTCTGTTAGAGGAGGAGAGTTGTAACACCCCGGTGTAATGATGCTACAGTAACCCCTGGGGCTAAGTTAATCTTTTTGCTAAAGATGTGCCTGATCATTATTGTCTCATGTTCTTTCACATTCCAGTTGATTTCAAATTCAAATTCAATGTGAAATTCAAAATTGCGCAAACATGAAAACTAAAATGTTCATCATGTGGCAAATATTCTTTTGACAATATTGGTGGTGGTCCAACTTTTTTTTGCAAATTGTTTAACTGGCCTAAAATAGCTATGACATAAAGTTGTTAAAAGAAAAGCAAAAGTCAAAACAAAAGCAAAAAAAGAGAAAAGGGGCTAGACCCCCTGGCCTCACCTTGGGCTTCGGCCCACCCGAGCCAACTGGCCCATGCTAGGCCGGTCCACTCCCCCCTGTCACCTTCCCCCTCCCCCACTATGCGAGCGACCGCGCGCGCACGTCGCCCCCGAACCACCTCGCCGGCCACACCGCTACAGGCGCCGCGGAGAGGATAAGGGCGACGCCTCGAGCCCTTCCCCTCACCTACCGCCACATCCACTCCGCCTGGACGCCTCGCCATTTCCCCCTCTCGCTTCCTCGCTCGCTCACTCCCCTCTCTCTGACCCGAGCGCGCCCGCGGCCATCCTTCGTCATTACCGCGGTCACCGGAGTCGTATCATTCTCCTGACCTGTCCACCAGCACCATCGATGTCTTCTCCCTCTTCCCCGCCCTCGCGTCTGAGCCGGGGGCCACTACATCGCCCGGATCGAGCCGACGACCACTGTGGATCGCCGGAGCTCCTCCGCTCCGTCCCTCGCCAACTCCGTCGACCCGCTGCGCTCCTAAGCATCCAAGGGCCACCGTGAGCCGCATCGTAAGCCGCCGCACCGAACCCCTCTTCCCTTCCCCTCTCTGCACGAGTAGTTGTCGTCCCCCTTGTAACCGAGCTCGCCGCTGCCTGCGCTCGTCTCCGGCGTGGCCACGGTGACCTTTTGGTACCGTGCGCGCCACCGCCGTGAACACCGCGTCGCGTAGACAGCCCCAGCCCTTTTCGTATACTTGTTTGCACGCCGCAGTGCCGTCCCCGTCGAAGCCCGAATGCCACCACCGCCTCCACTCGTTGCCGGCACCGTTTCCGGTAGCTCCAGCTCCGGCCGGCCTCACCACGCGACGCGGCAGGCTCTTCTCATTCGAACGCGCCCGACCGCGCCCGTGTTGGCCCCCTGTAGGCGAATCCCGATCGTCTCAGGCGTCATGCCGCCGCGGGAGAGGTCGCCGGAGCCTTCTCCGGCGCCCTGTCAACGTGGCCGGTCAGGGCCACCCCCTGGGTCACTGCCAGCGGGTCCCGCGGGCCCCTGTTGACTAAGTTGACTCAGTCAACTTTGCTGACTGGGCGTCCCTTGTCAATGACAGGCGGGCCCCACTCGCTAATTAACTTTAGTGTAATTTAAAATGTTTAATTAACCTAAGCAGCCGCTGACACCCGGGGCCGACGCACTTAATTAACCTTTTTTTTAATTAAAATAAACTCTGTTAAGGCCTCTGTCTCTGCCAGGTGGGACCCATTTGGTCAGTTTGACCTAGGCAGTGAGTCTGTTGACTGCTGACGTCATCCCATGCAATGCTGACGTCATATTTCCTTTTCTGTTAATTTAAATAATTTCAGAAATTGTTTTAATCTTTGAAAATTCATAGAAAATAAACCATAACTCGGATGAAAATGTTTTCTACATGAAAGTTGCTCAGAAAAATCCAACGAATCCGAATACGCAATCCGTTCATCTGTCACATGCCCCTAGCATGCTGAACATGGGACATTCCCCCTCTGGTCATCTGTTTGACACAGGTCCGGAACCGGGAAAACATTCCCGGTATATTTCCCCCTTCACCTTTATCGTGTAGCCATACGTTAGGTCACTCCCGGCACAACATATTGCCACGTTCTGCTTTGTGATGCTATATTTGCTTTATATTTACTATTTCTTCCCCCTCTTCTCTCCGATAGACCCCGAGACCGATGATGCCCCTGTGATCGACTACGTCACCGACGACCCCTCATTGCCAGAGCAACAAGGCAAGCCCCCCCTTTGATCATCCCGATATCGCCCATTCCATTCTCTCATGCTTGCATTAGATTTTGCTATTGTTATTGTTTGCTCCTATTCTGATGCATAGCCTGCTTATTGTTACCTTACCTGCTTTCCTAAACTGCTTAGTATAGGTTGGTTAGTGATCCATCAGTGACCCCCCACCTTGTCCTTGTTGCCCCTGCTTCATCATTGAAGACCCGATCAACGGGATCGAAGACCAGGCCCTGGCACCGCACATCACTTTCCCCTTGGTTGCTCGACACTACTGGGTTACTATCGAGTGCCGAGGGTGAGACCTCTGCAACACTTTTGATGTTAACCCTGTAGTTTAGCTATTCGGTTGTGGTCATCAGGGGTGATTCCGCCTTAACCACTTCCGATACAACTCTGTCGTGCAACCCCTCAAGAGTGAACCTCGGGGGTGATTCCTGTTACGTTCACCTTGATGATTACATCGAGTGGAATTCATCGGGGGTGATTCCTTGGGTTTTCCCCTTGATGTTTGGACACACGGATACTTGGACCTTACAACTGTTACTTGAAAAGGCGGGTCGACCCTGAGGGGTACCCGCGAGTCATGTGGAGACGGGTTGACCTGGAGGGTGCCCGAGAGTTGAATACGAGGCGTGGCCGGGCATTCTTAGCCCTTGCCGCAAGTCCTCGAGACGGGGCAACGGGGTCACATCTTTCGTGAGTCTCTGCTTGTTACCGCGCGTTCCTAATCCACTACGATTTGGATATTTGATCCGAGGGGCCTCTAGCCTGATAGCACTAACCATCACGTGGGCATAGTATGGGCGTTCTGCGTCGTATGCATCAGCCGAAGCTTAATAGACGTCAGCGACTGAGCGGCGCGCACCGGGTTGGACTGGTTACGCCTTCTCTTGTATAAGGGAGGCTAGGTCTGCTCACCGGCCGTGTACGCAACGTGCAGGAGTTTCCGGGGAGATGGCCCATGACCCCTGGGGGCATAGGTTTAGTCCGGCGTGCTTGACCTCTCTATTAAGCCTAGGTTGGGTTGCGGCGTATTGTTTGACCGAGGCCGGGCATGACCCAGGAAAGTGTGTCCGGCCAGAGTTAATCGAGTGTGGTGGGTATGTTGGTGCACCCCTGCAGGGAAGAAAACATCTATCGATAGCCTGTCCTACGGTAACGGACACTTGGAGTTGTATCCCGATCGATAAAACTAGAACTGGATACTTGTAATGAGAATTGGATTGTGATGACAATTGGATAGTATGGCTCTGGGATTTCTTTCTCGCAGGGAGTCGAGAAAGGATCTCTGGCCGAGGTTGATAACACTACTACTATTTTACTTTATGCTACTATACTCCCTCCTGTTTGCTGCAAGATGGTGGTTTCCAGAAGATGCTAGTCTTCGATAGGACTAGGCCTTCTCTCTATTCTGGCATTTCTGCAGCCCAGTCCATATATACAGCCTTCCTTTGATAATGTTGCATATGTAGTGTAGATCCTTGCTTGCGAGTACTTTGGATGAGTACTCACGGTTGCTTTGCTCCCCCCTTTCCCCCTTTCTTTTCTTTCTGGTTGATGCAACCAGATGTCGGAGCCCAGGAGCCAGATGCCACCGACGGTGCCTACTATCACGTGACGGACGCCGACAACCAGGAGTAGTTAGGAGGCTCCCAGGCAGGAGGCCTTGCCTTTTCGATCGTAGATGCTTTTGTGCTAGCCTTCTTAAGGCAAACTTGTCTAGCTTATGTCTGTACTCAGATATTGTTGCTTCCGCTGACTCTTGTGTATTCGAGCTTATGTATTCGAGCCCTCGAGGCCCCTGGCTTGTAACATAAAGCCTGTATTATTTTAATTTGTGTCTAGAGTTGTGTTATGATATCTCCCGTGAGTCCTTGATCTTGATCGTACACATTTGCGTGTATGATTAGTGTACGATTGAATCGAGGGCGTCACATCCCCTCCCGCCGGCGCTCGCCGCCGGTGCGCGCACCCCCGGCCTACCTCCCTCTCCCCCCTCCTCCTCCCTCTTCCCCGGCGCTCCCGTCGCCCCCCGAGGCGGTGGAGCGCCCCTTGCCCTCCTCCCTGTCTCACCCCCTCCTCCTCCATCTCCCTTTGCCATTGCCGTCAGCGGCCTCCGGCGTGCCCGTGTGGCGCTGGCGGCGGCGGGCGTCCCTTCCCCACGCGCCTAGAGGGGGAGTCGGGGCTCCCTCCTGCCCGACGGCGGTGCTGTTCGGCTCGCGGCGGTGGGGTTTGGCGATGGAGTTCTGCTGGCCTCGGGTGCTCTCGACGCGGCGACATGGTCGTTGGCTGCGGGGCGGCGCGGTGGGCGGCTGGCCGACAACGCCAACTCGGTCCAGATCTGGGCCCTTTCAGGCCCCATCTGGGCTGGGACGGGCTTGCGGTCCAGGGCGCGACGGTGTAGCCCCCTGGCGGTGAGCCGAGGCGGCCATTGATGCGATGGTGATGGCTTCATCGACCGACATGCAGCAGCGTGGCTGCAGGGACTATCCGGACCCGTTGGGGTCTGGCTGGGCTAGTGGTGGCCTGGTAAGTGTCTGTCGCTATGTCCGGTCGGCTCCGCACGGCAGTGGAGGTTGTTCCCTCCCGTCGGCGGCATTGCGGTTGCCACCAAGCCCGTGTCTTCTCGTCCTACCTCCAGGTCTCATGTTGGTGGCCTCAGTGAGACGGTAAAGATGGCGTGGTATCCGTGGTGGCACAGGCTAGTGGGCGATATGTTGGGTGGTGCGCTTCCGTTTGTCTGGGGTGGCGGTGGTGGTTTCGGGGCAGGAGAAATCTTTGGCGGCTCGTTCGCCACCGACACGGCTGCGCCCGTGGGCGTTGCTGGACCCTCCTGAGGGGCATCGATGATACCCCTTGCCCACTGCCATCCGTGTACCGGGGAAAACCCTAGGACTTGTCCGGGCAGCAGCACCGCCGTCGTCGCATTTCTTCATGAAGATGTTGCTTGATACGTGAGGCTTCAGTGCTTGGCGGGCGGTGGTACTTCTCCGGAGGGTGCAGCGGGTGCCGGCCATCTTTGCTTAGTTGAGTTGCCGGCGTCGGCATTTTTTTTTCTTTCTCTCCTTTTCTTTTGGACTTGTTTGTGTTGCGCCCCAACAAGCTGGTTGTATCGGTTGGAGGTTGCTCTATAATCTAAAGCAAGGGAAAACCTGTTTTCCTTAGACATTAAAAATCTGAGTGCGCTACGGCTGATGCACATCATCTAGACTTAGTCAATCACTGTTGGTTATTCCTGAACTCTTTACGAAGCAGGAGAGACGTCGGCGATCAGCCTGTTCTACGCGCACTGGGCTCGGCGCCGACCGTGGTTGGCCGTGGCCCGTCGGCGTTCTTGCTTGAGCGACGGCTACCGGGTTGGGCAGAAGATTGGCGTCAGCCATACCGTCGCCACTAGAATGGGGCCTCTGTCGCGTGGGCATCCGCCGAAGTTGAATTGCTTCCCCGTAATAGACGCACACACCTCACTCTAACTGAGTTAATTTAATTGGACCGCGAAGACAATTTCTGAACACATTGACTAGAGAACGGATGAGTAGCGCAAACGAGTTCACTATTTTCCTCTGTTCTTCGCTGCCGGCATGCTCAGGAAGATTGTGATTTTTTGTTTTAATTTCCCATGTACACCCTATGTTCCTAAATATAAGATGTTTTCATAGTTTAATTTAAACTGCCAAAACGTCTTATATTTATAAACATGTTAACTCATCAATTTTGTCTACGGAGCAAATGATGTGATAGATTCGAGTGGTACTCCTACCTCTGCGGAGTACCAGGGTACCGTAAAAGGTCTTTGCTAAAAAAAGTAGCGATGGAGTAGCATGAGTTTGGACCGATGGAGGCTTTAATTGCAAGGCTTCTCCGCCACCGCTGTACTAGAGCTAGTACTGTATACGGGCAAGCTCTGAATTGCAAGGCTTTGTACACAGCAGCTACAGATCGATACAGGCAGCAGCAAGACACCGCCAAGGAAAAACATTTACCCCTCCGAACCAAGGCCGAGGCCTAATTGTACAGCTTCTAGTTCCGGGACCTCCCACTCCTCACCCCCTCCCTCCAAGCCCAAGGCAAGGTCCCATGCACAGTGCACCTCTGCAGCCTCTCCCGCTTGCCGCCGCAGCGAGAAGAGTAAATGGCGCCGCTGCGACACGCGCAGAGCGGCAGCTTGCAGGCCATAAATTTGCATCGATCATGGTACGTAAACAGTAGAGTACGTACTACTAGTACTACACCGCATATAGGACGGCACGCGCACGCCGCACGTTCTCCGGTCGTCCGTGACCGGCCGGAGACGCCTGCCGCGGCCCGCATGCAAGTACGCGCGCATGCACTGTCTCGCGGCATGGCATGGCATGGCTGGCCCTGGCCGTCCCCGAAACCTGCCTGCCCTCGCGCACGCCGCGGAATGCCGGCGACCGGGCCACTGGCCACTTCGGGCTAGCCATAAATGAACGTGTACGAGAGGTGAGGGCATTCAACCATCGCGCTGATTTCGCCTGCGCCGACCAACCAAGGGAGAGAGAGATTCATTTCTTTCTTCTCCCCGCCCAAGAAGGAAGCGGAAAACAGAGCTCTCGGAAACCATGTGGTACTGATTCCTAGCATCAACCATCATCAAATTGTGGAATGCTCGATTATACTGATTCTGAAACATAATTTTCAGTTGAGAAACGTAATTTCTTACTAGTACTTGGCGACACTGACTTTCCGCACCACCGCAATGTAGCTGTCTTCCCAATGCACTACTAGTACGTACGACTTTAGGTAGTCTCCAGGTCAACACACCATTCTGCACATTGTGTTGACTTCAGGAGGTGCTTCCGTAATTCCCAGGCAACTATTGAGACATGCAACTGATTGATGAAACTAGTCAAGCAGTTGAGATAATAAGCAACGAGCAACATATCCATGTCGATCACTAGTACTCCCTCCGTCTAGGTGTGTAAGTCATCTTATGAAAACCAAATAATCCCAAAACACTTAGGTACGGTACATTAAATTTTACCTCGTTTCTTGTTTCTTGACATATCAACCAATAAGAGATGTGGGGTGTGCATATTTTTAATGACTTGAGACTACCAAATGTGGGAGTAGCAGTAAACCAAATGCTAGCCCTGACAAAAAGGATAAGATGACGTACGAAATAGCAGCAGAAGATGCAAACGTGTCGTTCGTCATGTCGTCGAAGAGGTCGTCGACGTCGGGGAAGAAGTCGTCGTTGGGGAACTTGTCGTCGAGGATGTCATCGCTCGCAGCCACGATGAACAAAAATCCAGCAGTCGTGCGGAGACACTCCCCAAAAACCTAATCGCCCATCTCCCGTATCGGATCACAAAAGGTGGAGTTTTGGAGGCATGCTGTCCCACTTCCCGGTGCATGCCGGAAAGCGAGATGGGAAAGAGATAAGCGGCGCAATGCTTTGGAATGAGACGAAGAGTTGAAACTGGCCCTTCGTTAGTAGAAGAGAAACCGGAGCAATAAACATCATTAAACGGACGCACTAAACACCATTAAGGAGAGAAGAAACCTGCGCACTAAAAACACATGAAGTGTTTGTTTCTTCTCCCATTTATGCATCATTCGTTTCAACTTCTTTCTTGCATGATAGAAACAAAGCAACGCATACATGTATTTTTCACACCACCTTGTCATGCGTGAATGGGCCACATAAGCCTCTAGGATTTCCCTTGAATTATTGGAAGAAAATATGAACTATTATATGTGCTAGTCCCAATAATTCCAACAACCCCCCACCAGATTCCAGAGGCACATAAAATTTGCCTATGGTTCCAAAACATTGTTTATATACCCGTGTTTCAGTGGAGACTGTTAAGTTGAACTTCCACCTAGAACTCCATGCTACACTCGTTCATAACTTTGAACAGTTGACTACGCTTTGAACTGCAAGTTTTGTGCAAACAAGTTTCACGTAAAAGCCTTGACCGATACTAGACCGCTGAAAACTTTCCCGCGGGTAGGAGCATACACATCATACTTTGGGGCCTCTTCATGAGTTTATTAGAGAACACTCAACTCTCACAGACTGCGACGTTTAACAGTCTAACTCATATAGGTGTGCTCTTTCTAGATGTTCTGTAGGACAACATCTTCGCATACCCAAGCCATGTAGAACACATTAAGATAAGTATCAACATGCCATACATATTAGGAGAAAATTGCATCATAATCGAGTGGATCTTTACAAAACAAATATTCTCCTCTCAGTTATTCAATAGCTTGTCTCTCCAATTCTAATTCACGGGATCTCCGATCACAAAGAATGGGTTACCACCATGAACAACTTATGTAGTGGGTCTCAATTCCATCTACTTTGATGCATCGTCTATCACATTTAGTGATAAACCCTTTGTGAAGGGATCTGCCAGATTCTTCGATGTGTTTATATAGTCCAACACTATAACTCCGAAGTTCCTCATGAACCTGATAGGTTTCAGTCTCCTCCTCACATGTCTTGATGACTTCTTATTATCCTTAGAATTGTTTACCTTGAAGATCACAGTTTGATTATCACATCTCATTAGAATAGATGGTATTGGTTTTTCGACCACCGACAAGTCCATGAAAAATTCTCGAAGCCATTCTGCTTCAACTGTTGCCATGTCTAACGATGTGAGTTCAGCTTCCATTGTTGACCTTGTTAAGATGGTCTGCTTGCAAGATTTCCAGGAAACAACAACACCACCAAGTGTAAACACATAACCACTTGTGGCTTTAAGCTCATTAGCATCAGATATCCAATTCACATGACTATAATCTTCAAGTACTCTTGGATACCCGGTATAGTGAAGTCCAAAACTCGCAGTACCTTTCAGATAGCACATTATTCTCTCAAGTGCATGCCAATGAGCATTCCCGGGTTTGAAACAAACCGGATTAGTTTACTCACAGAAAACAAGATGCCAGGCCTCGTAGCAATAGCTAAATACATAAGCGAGCCAATGATTTGAGAATATCTCAATTGATCCTTTGTTTCTCCTTCGTTCTTCCGAATCAAAACACTTGGATCATAAGGTGTCGGGGAAGGTTTGCAATCTGAATATCCAAAGCGATCCAGAATCTTCTCCACATAGTGAGACTGTAACAGAGTGATCCCACCATCACCACCTCTAAAAAGCTTGATGTTCAAGATAACATCAGCTACTCCAAGGTCTTTCATCTCAAAGTTTTGATTCAGAAAATCTTTCACTTCCGCAATGACCTTGAGATTTGTTCCAAATATAAGTATGTCATCAACATACAAACATAATATAACTCCCTCGCCCCCACCTTGGTGATAGTACACACACTTGTTGGCTTTGTTTGCAACAAAACCCGTAGATGTCAAAGTTCTTTTGAACTTCTCGTGCCATTGCTTAGGTGCTTGTCTCAAACCATACAAAGATTTCAACAATTTGCACACTTTTTCTTCATGACCATCTACTACAAAACCATCAGGTTGTTCCATATAAATTTCCTCCTCCAACTCTCCATTCAGGAAAGCTGTCTTAACATCCATTTGATGAACAAGAAGATTGTGTGAGGCAGCCAATGAGAGTAGTACCCCAATAGTGGTCAATCTAACCATGGGCGCATAAGTATCAAAGAAATATTCACCTTCTTTTTGGGTATATCCCTTGGCTACAAGCCATGCATTGTACTTTTCAATTGTACCATAAGGCCTAAGCTTTTTCTTAAACACCCACTTACACCCTACAGGTTTACACCCATAAGGACGATCAATGATCTCCCTTGTCCTGTTAGCCATGATGGAATCCATCTCACTACGCACAACTTCTTTCCAGTAGTCAGCATCAGAAGATGCATACGGTTCTGAAATATAAGTGGGAGAATCATTCATGTGGTACACAATGAAATATTCACCAAACGACTTTGTGGTCCTTTGTCTCTTGCCCCTTCTAGGAGCTTCATTGTTATCCTCCTAATGAATCTCAGCGTGTTTCTGCTCGGAATGTTCCAATGGAACAAAAGGTTCAGGAGTTGTCTCTGACCTCTGATTAGATGAGATGGGCATATCTTTCATAGGAAAAATATCCTCAAAGAAAGTCGCATCATTCGACTCCATGATTGTACCAACATTAATGCCAAGTACCAAATTTTACCACTAGAAATCTATAGCCAATGCTATGGAAAGCATATTCCAAGAAAACACAATCAACTGTTTTTGACCCAAGCTTATGCTTCTTGGTAATTGGCACGTTGACTTTAGCCAAACAACCCCAAGTTCGTAAGTACAAGAGTTAAAGCCTTTTCCTTTCCCATTCCTCAAATGGGGTAATCTCTTTATTCTTCATGGGAACTCTATTTAGGACATGACTTGCAGTCATCAAAGCCTCCCCCCACCATTCCTTGGAAAGTCCACTGTGTCTAACATGACATTAACCAAATCAGTTAGAGTGCGGTTCTTTCGTTCGACAACTCCATTTGACTGGAGATAATAGGGAGGCGTCCTCTCATGGATTATACCATGTTCCTCACAGAATAAATTGAACTCATTTGAAAAATACTCTCCACCGGGGTCTGACCTAAGCCTTTTGATCTTTCGATCGAGTTGATTCTCTGCTTTGGCTTTATAGATTTTAAAGTAGTGCAAAGCCTCATCTTTTGTTTTCAACAAATATATCATGCAATATCTAGTAGAGTCGTCAATTAGAGTCATGAAAAAACTTTTTTCACCTTATGTCAACACACCATTCATCTCGCAAAGATCTGAATGTATGAGTTCAAGTGGTGCCAAATTCCTCACTTCAACAGTCGCATGAGACTTGCGAGGTTGCTTTGCTTGCACACACACTTGGCACTTAGAACCTTTGACAATTGTGAATTTCGGGATTAAACTCAAATTTTCTAGCCGCGTCATGCAACCAAAGTTAATATGACAAAGTCGTGAATGCCAAACATTTGATTCAGTATCACTGCAAACATGATTAATAACTTTAGTGCAAAAGTCTGACAAAGATAAGCGGAACAAGCCTCTACTCTCATAGCCCTTTCCAACAAATTGTCCACATTTGGACACTACAACCTTATTGGACTCAAACACCAACTTATAGCTATCTCGACACAAACGAGAGCCGCTAACAAGATTTTTTTGTAGAAGGGACATGCAATACATTCTTCAGCTGCACGATCTTTTCCGAAGTAAACTTGGATTGACCGTACCAACACCATGAACAGAAGCATGAGGCCCGTTCCCCATCAGCACGGGTGTAGTTCTTGTGAGCTGATAAGAAGAAAACATATTGATGTCAGAACACACATGTATATTGGCACTGGTGTCAATCCACCAATCAGGAGAATGACAATACTGAAAGAACGGTAGGAAATTTACCATACCCAACATCTTTCATTTCGATATCGCCAATAACAACATTGGCAGTTTTGCCGTTGTTCTCATTTTGACCCATGTCCCGACGGTCATTGCAGGATGAAGCCCAATGATTCTCACTGCCGCATACATGACATTTTCCTTTCTTCTTATATGTCTCCTTCTTCTTGAAGGTGGCAGGCTGTTGGACTTTGTTCTTGATGTCAAACTTTCCTTTGCCCGCATAGTTGTTTTTGTTCTTGGGTTTGTGAGGTTGGACATTTTTCTTCTATACCAAATTGGCACTAGAATTCCCCTCATGAAAACAAGCATGTGTGTCTTTTGCCCTCGCCTTCTCTCCCACATCAAGAGTGCCAATAAGATTGACAATAGTAAACTCTTGCCTTTTGTGCTTCAAAGAGGTAGCAAAATTCCTCCATGAAGGTGGAAGCTTGACAATGATGCCCCCGATAATGAATTTTTCTGGTGAATCTCATGAGCCTGCTCAACAGCGGAGCGGTCATCAGTCATCTTATAGTCATGATACTGTTCCATGATATACAACTCACTTTCTACGTCCGCGTCCCCAAACTTGGCCTCGAGCGCATCCCACACATCCTTACCGACCATGATGGTCATGAATGGATCGATAATCTTGTCGCCAAGAACACTCAGAACAGCACCTCTGAAGAGGGTGTCTGTTGCCTAGAAAGCTTGCTCCTGCTCGGCAATCAGCTCTCCCTCTGGCTTGCCTTTAGAGGCATGAAAATAGTTCATGGTGGTAAGCCAAAGAACTGCCCTTGCACGCCACCTCTTATAGTTAACACCCTCAAATAGTGCGGGCTTGAAAGTTGTAGCAAAAGCAATAGGATAAAATTGCCCACACATATTAGGTTTTTGGATTGTTGAATAATTAGGCATTTTCCATTATGTTTAATCCATAAAAACAATAGGTAAAACATAATCAACATGATAGAGAGAACTATTGAGACATGCAACTAATTGATGAAACTAGTCAAGCAGTTGAGATAATAAGCAACGAGCAACATATCCATGTCGATCACTAGTAGTAGTAAACCAAATGCTAGCCCTGACAGAGAGGATAAGATGATGTACGGCACAACAACAGAAGATGCAAACGTGTTGTTCGTCATGTCGTCAAAGAGGTCTTCGACGTTGGGGAAGTCTTCATTGTTGGGGAACTCATCGTCGAGGATGTCGTCGCTTGAAGCCACGATGAACAAAAATCCAGCAGTCTTGCAGAGACACTCCCCAAAAACCTAATCGGCCCTCTCCCGTATCGGATCACAAGAGGCGGAGTTTCGGAGGCCTGTTGTCTCACTCCCCGGTGCACGCCGAGAAGCGAGATAGGAAAGAGATAAGCGGCGCAATGCTTTGGAATGAGACGAAGAGTCATTGTTCTTGCAAAACAGAGGAGCGACCTCTTATATACGCGAGAAGAGTTGAAACTGGCCCTTCGTTAGTAAAAGAGAAATCGGAGCAATAAACACCATTAAACAGAGGCACTAAACACCATTAAAGAGAGAAGAAATGAGCACATTAAAACACATGAAGTGTTCTGTTTCTTCTCCCATTTATGCATCATTCGTTTCAACTTTTTTCTTGCATGATAGAAATAAAGCAGCGCATACATGTATTTTTCACACCACCTTGTCATGCTTGGGCCACATAAGCCTCTGGGATTTTCCTTGAATTATTGGAAGAAAATATGAATTATTATATGGGCTAGACCCAATAATTCCAACAAGTAGAACCATGTCGATATCTTTTATGGTGAGCACACACGGGAACTGCTAATAAAGCTAGGGCTCCATGGAGTATGAATTTTGAAAAAACCCACTAATTAACCTTTTATGTTCTAAATTTCATAAAAGAATACACACACATACGGATGTATACTACATGTTTGTAAAGTTTTATTATCAAACATATTTTGATGCGACGTGCACAAAAAAATCATGAATTTCTAGCACATGCACTATTCACTATGAAAGTTTGTGACTCTTTTTAGCTCATATCGAAACACATTTGATCATAAAGTTGCTGCATGAAGATGTACACGGAGCCTTGCCCGCCACCGTCAGCCGCACGGGCTTGCCCAGCGACGTCGTTCGACAGTGGCGAGGGATACGGAAGAGGCAGGGAAGGCGTGGAGTAACTGGATCAGGAGTTTTCCATGCCATCCATCCGAACGACGCACGGGAATTTAGCCTCTAAACTAGTCTCACACTTTTTCTGCAGTATGTCTAGCGAAATATGTTCGTATTTGGTTGTTCACCCAACTTCTTTATGCCCTCTACGTTGCACGGGATTTTAAAAACATAGGAACAGAAAAAACACATAAATGTGATAGAGTTGTATGTGTAAAACATGACTGTGGAAACACATGAATTGTAGAATTGGGTGTTTCACATAAATAGGAAAAACACAAGAATGTTAAATACAATGGTCAAATTAAGGTTAACACATATAAAGAGGTAAGACAAAGTTAATATTATGCTATTTACGACCTTTGCCTTGCTCTTTGTGAGTGGCAACGTAAAAAAATAGATTTGTTAAAATCCCTTTATTTTTCTTATGAAACTCAATCCAAAGAAATATTTCTCTGTATTACCCGTGGTGTATTCCTTATAGTTAAATGGATGAATAGTGTCATCATAGGAAAATTTTGTATTGCTACATTTCCCTCCACTATTCCTATGAATCAAAGAGGTCCTTCGCGAATCTTATCTGGCAGTAAGAGCCTGTCCTTGTTATATTCACCTCAATTTTCTAACAAGTGGTATTTTTCTAGAATAAGGGCTCAAGAAGAGCCCTTCTTTAGAATAAAACGATCAATACCTTAGAAGGAAAAGAAATGACATATACAAAGTGCTACCAGACAACTAACAAGCACCGGGAACAAAATGCAACAACAAAAAATGAAATGAAAATGAAAAGACGTGCTTGGTGTTGGCAATATCCTCCCAACGCAAATGGAGCATCAGAGTGGGAGTACGATCTTGAGGTGGAGATGTATGCTGTCGGATATCGGGTTCCGGCAAAACCCTTCAGGTTCAAACTCTGGGGTGCGCACGAAGATCTTCTCCCTACCGATTTATGCCCCAAAGCCTCGCCGCGATTCTAAGCTAGCACGATGAACAACACAAGGGACACGAGATTTATACTGGTTCGGGCCACCGTTGTGGTGTAATACCCTACTCCAGTGTGGTGTGGTGGATTGCCTCTTGGGCTGATGATGAACAGTACAGAGGAAGAACTCCCTCGCGAGGAGAGGTGTTCTCGTGCTTGGTGGTGTGCTTGGGGAGGAATCGGTCTAATCGGTCGGGGGTCCCTCCATGCCGTGGTGGTGGCTAGCCCTATTTATAGAGGCCCTGGTCCTCTTCCCAAATATTGAGCGGGAAGGGAGCCAACAACGACCATTTTGAAAGGGGACAACTAGTACAGGCTATCCTGACTAAAGGTGGTCTTCGACTGCTAAAGGCACTGGTGACGACACCATCTTGGGCTCCATGGTGACCTCCGTCCTACCGCTCTGCTGGTCTTGGTCTCGTTGCACTGATATGGAAACCTTTGCTTGATGTCTCAGTACTCCGCGCCTGCGCTTGCCCCCTTTGCACCAAAGGGGAAACGAGGACACTACACAAGCTGGCACCCGCCTGGTCTCGATCGTCATGGCTTGCGTCATGAGCACCTCGCGAGGTACCCCTTGCCTTGATCTCTCCGCCTCCTTACGAGCCCGCCTGGTGAGGCCACCCCTAAGGAGGCCTTGTGTCGTCCGCCCCGCGAGGCTTGGCCTCTCGCGAGGGTCTTAAACTTGGGTTGATGAAGGCGGGCCGTACTGGGCCACTGCTTGAGCCATGCTGCGGGCCGCAGGCAGGCAAGCCTGGGGACCCCCATTCCCAGAACGCCGACAGTAGCCCCCGGGCCCAAGGCGCGCTCGAACTTGGCTTAGCAGCGAAGCTAAAGGGCAAGTGTGGAGCGCCGCGGGCCCCAATAGCCTGCGGCCTTGGCAGACGTGTGGTGACTGATTGGACGTGGGCGTCTCCGCTTCCCCACGCTGCCTCAGCAACTGCCCGATTAACAAAAGGCTGGCCTGGGTAAGGCTTGCCTTCATTGCTCTCCTTCTCCTTACTCCAGATCCCCTTCCTTGCTCTCTTGCTTCCGAAATCTCCAGATCCGCTCCATCCTTCCCTTTTTGGTGAGCAATGGCGCCCCGCAGCCGCGGCCAACGCCCTACCAGCTTGGTACTTGCCGGCCTTGGACGCCCCCAACATGTCGGAGAAGAACCTCGCCGCTACGTGCCTGATGACGGCGGTGGAGGGTAACAAGATGGGGCGACCGAACTCCGGGCTAGCTCTGCCGAGCCGGAGGCCAAGGGGAGCACCTTCTACCCCTTCTTCATGAACACCGTCATCGCCGGCTTGGTCCCTCCTTTCTCTGAGTTCTTCTACGCCGTCCTCCGCCATTACAGGTTTCAGGCCCTTCATCTCCATCCTAACTCCATTCTCCTTTTGCCAATTTTCGCCTACTATTGTGAGGTGCACGTCGGGGTGATGCCATCTGTGGCTTTGCTGTGCCACTTCTTCTCCCTCCGAATCACCAGTGAGCATACCTCGGCGTGCGCCGGCTTCGTTGCGTACTCCAAGGCCAACGTAATCTCGAAGACCAGGAAGCGGGTCGACGGCTTCCGTAGCAAGTGGGCTATGATGGATGCTAGATGCATCCACTCCCGGTTGGTGCTGCCAACAAAATAGCCTCAGCCCGATGAGGGGTGGTCCCGCATGAAGCTTGATGACAGTCGGGCGAAGTCGGCGCTGGAGAAGATGAACACCGACCCGAGGTCGGGCAACGTGAAGGCGGCAAAGTGGACCGGGTCTTCGCTCCTGAGGGAGTTCCTGACGCAACGGGTGGCTCCACTCCAGGACCTGATCGCAGCTCTCCGCCTTTTGGTCGGGGACGACCTGGGAGTCATGGAGGGCGCTCATGCCCCCCCTGTTCCTCCGCGGCGACTAGCAACTGGCGGTGGATGCCATGCCCACCTTTGATGGGCGTGGCCTGGTGCCGGCGGTGCCTCCTGAGGGTCAAGGGGCGACGGTGCCGGTGGAAGTGTCTTCTGGTGAATCTCGTGGGGGAGGAGAGGACGACGAGGAAGAAGAGGAGCACGACTTGGAGGCGACCGCTGAGGGGACATGGAGACCTCCCACTAGCGCAGGGCCAACATCCTCCGCACCCTGCCGGACGATGATGAGGCTGACGCCATGCGGGAGGAGGAGGACTCGCTCGTGGTCCCGAAGAAGGACAGGTCGGTGCTTATCTCCCGAGGGGCTGCTGCTGCCAAGGTGCCGCCCAAGGCCACTTCCAATTCTTCCGGTGCGCCCCCTTTTGCGTCTGGACCTCTCGGGGCTGCGCCCAGACCAAGAGGCTTATGGGCTTTAAGCTTGGCAAGAGGCCGGCGACCTACGCCGCGATTGACCAGTAAGTGCTTGAACTCCGTCTTGTTCTCTTTTTACTGCTAGGGCTTGACGTTCTCCATCACTTGATTAGGCCACCTCTTGCGGCGAAGAAGAAGAAGGGCGACACGGTGGCCCCGCTTGGGGCAGGCTCATCTGCTGCGGCCACGCCTTCGCCCGTGGGAAGGGGAGGCAGCGGAGCTCGCACCTTCCCTATGAAAGGATCGAGATGGACCTAGAGGGGGGGGGTGAATAGGTACAATTACAAATTTTAATTATTACTAAGTAATTTTAGGCAATAATGCGGAAAATGAAAGTGAGCCTAACAATTGCAAGTATGATACTAATGAGCTAAGCAAGATAATCAAGGGGCACAAATATATGAGTAAGTAAGCACAAGATGAGATAAGTAAGTGCTAAGAGACAAGTAACCACAAGTAGAGAGATAGGGTTAGGAATAACCGCAACTCCGAGAGACGAGGATGTAAGCCGATGTTCATTTCCTTGGAGGGAAGCTACGTCACCGTTTAGAGAGGTGGATGTTACCACGAAGGCACACCAACGCCACGAAGGCTCACCCTATTCTCTCTTTGAGACAACACCACAGAGGCGTTTCTCAACCACTACTGGTAGACCTTGGGGTGGTCTCCAAACCCTCACAAACTTTTCTGAGGGTAATCACAAAGGTCGATTCCTCTCCGGATGACTCCTACCGCCTAGGAGTCTCCAACCTCCAAGAGTAACAAGAACGATGGGGAAATGCTCAAAACTTGCTCAAGTCACGAATTCCTTTGGTGCAAAGAAAGGGAAGAAGTGGATCTATCACTTGATTGGAGAACTTCTCTCAAAAAGTTCCTAGAACACTTGGAATCTAGGATTTAGTGTGGATGAATGAGAGAGAGAGTGAGGAGTGTTCTTGTGGGGGCTCAAAGTGAATGGTCAACCCTATCCTGTGGAAGGGAAGGGAGTATATATAGGTGGTGGGAAAAAGTGACCGTTTGGGGTACAGGATGGCCGGACGTCCGGAGAACGTCGGACGTCCGGAGGCCCAAATGGGTCCGGACGTCCGACAGTCATCGGACGACCGGCCGCTGTGAAAAGTGTGACCCACAATCCAGTGTATAGGATACGGACGTCCGAGCTGGGCCGGACATCCGTAAGAGTGCTTCTGATGTGAAAGTGTCGGACGTCCGGAGGGTTCCGGACATCCGCAAAAATGTTTTTGTTGTGGAAGTATAGGACGTCCGGGCAATCAGGAAGGACCGGACGTCCGTAGAACACCGGACGTCCGAAGGTAAGGTAGCAACTTTGAGCAAGTATTTCACAGATCCATCGATCCCCTCTTAGTAGTGCGGGATCCCTATACTCAAGAACAAACCATAAATGAAGTTAACATCTTGTATCTCCATTCTTGAGTTATATGCTTTTGTCCCTAGTCATGATCCATGCACACGGTCTTTGGAACATAATCCTGAGATATAGTTGATAAACATGATTAGTCCCGAGCATATGTGTTGTCATCAACATCAAAATATGATTAAGGGCATGATTGCACTTTCAAGCTGCCCCTTTTTGGTAGTTGATGACAACTCATATGCATACTCATAATAGTAATCGGAAGTATTTGTTGTGGAGCTCAATAACCATAATAAGAATAAGTAGCGAGCGAGCTCCCCCTCAAAGTGATACCACAGATACTACTAAAAATAAAAATGAATGAGGGCTCCCCCTCAAACTGATGCCACGATAGTTGGATCACTTCATATAGATTCACCAAATCTCAGATTCAACAAACTCATAACCAACGAACTCATAACATAGTTCAACAACTCATAACATAGTTCAACAAACTACTCCTAACATAGGTTCGATTACATAATGAGCTAGAGTAATGCATATGGAGCCTACTCCCCCTTTGGCATCAAGTATCCAAAAAAGAACTAGGGGGAATGACATGACAGTATTAAAGATCATCCTCATCATCATCATCATGAACACCACTACCACCAGCCTTGTCAAAGAAATCAGCCCACTCAGGACCGGAGGGAAAACCAAAATCAGAAGGGGGAGCTGCAGGAAGACGCTCATCATCACTCACATCATATACGCCTGAGTCTCTCAGACGAGCCTTCAGAGCGTTCTTGGAAGTGACCATGCGGGTGACCACATCGTTGTGTTGGGAGCAATGGAAGGTGAACATCTTCATCATGGCTGAATGAGCCTTCCCAAGAAAACGAGCAATGCGCCCAAAGGGGGCAGCACTGGAAGGAGGATGGGTAGCGTGAGAGGGAAAACTAGCGGCGGTGCGACTAGCAGTAGCGGGAGGAGGAGGAACATGGTCAGCCGCCATGTGAGGTGGGATGACCCATCTCTCATGTATCTGAGTGCGTGCAATGGGAAAGGGAGCTACACTCTCGATAAATGCCTGAAGAAAAGGTGCATGAGGGAAAGCCCGCTTGTGCTGGAAGCTAGCAAGGCGAATCTCATGCCATAGAAAGTGTGGAATATTGATCTTCCCTTTAGGAGATGTGTAGAGGCGATGCATGAGATCAATGCAGTAGCTGCTGCAGGAGCCCTTGTCACCCATCTTAGGATAAATGGTGCGGATGACACACTGATAAATGATGTTGAATGGAAAACGCCAAATGGAGACTTGATTTAGACCCTTTTGTTTTTCAGTACTAGACAAAGATGATATGGGTCTAAGGAGATCCGCACAGACCGCAATGCCTTTGGGCTTATGGTTGGGGTCATTGGTGTGGATTTTGAACCCAGTGTCGGGAAATCCAAGTGCGGTGACAAACTCAGCATAAGATGCTGTGAGTGCAGTGTCGGAGGTCATCCATGTGACAGTGTTATCAGGAGCAAAGTAACATGTGGCATAAAACTGATGGATGGCAGCGTGCTTAAAATCGTGTTGAAAGGCGAATGGAGCGACAAGGTTTGACGACTCAATGAGCTCAATGGCTCCCGGATATTTCTCCGGATGAGTGCGAATGTGCTCAAGATCCATGCAAACGTGAAGTGACAAGCCTTTAGGGATGACAATCGTGGTGAAGATGTCGGCTTGGACATTTGTGCGAAAATGACTATCCTGAGAATCCCTAACAATAGTAAATTGATCTACATCACGACGCAATTTGAGATAAGAAGATTTGGGGACCTCATTGAAACGCTTAACATGACGGCCTAGTGATAGTGGAGGCTCAATGGAGATGTGACGGGCATCACCGTGGGGTTGCACCGGAGGAGGAGGAGGTTGAAATGTTGGACGACGAGCACCGGGCTTGGGGGCAGCGACGCGGACGCCAATCATCGGGGATGGATCCACCTCTTCAAGCTCATCCTCAAAATCAGACCCCTCCGAAGAGGAATCACTGGACGAGCTGGGAGGACGAGCGGCACGTTTCTAAGGGAGATCTTCCTCCTGGGAGTCATCGGAGCCACCACGACGAGACGGACGAGCCGGCTGATGGAGTCATGTACCTAGGGTAGGGTCACAGACCTGATCTAAGTACCCTGACCGAGGACACCCTTAGAAGAGATCACCTTCCAGTCGACCTACGAGGGACTCACTCGACTGACTTGAAGGACTCGACCACGAAGACTCAGTCGACCACCAGAAGGTCAAGAGGCACTCTGCACTGTAACGGCCTGTAATTAAGTAGACTTTATGATAGTAAAGACACTTTATGTGGGGTGTTACCAGTAACGCCCCGGACTTAATGTACCTTAAACCCTTCATTACGTGGGTTGGCTGGGGTCCTGGCGCACTCTATATAAGCCACCCCCCTCCACAGGCAGAAGGGTTCGGCACCCTGTAATCCATATACACATAATCCACTCGACCGCCTCCGGGCTCCGAGACGTAGGGCTTTTACTTCCTCCGAGAAGGGCCTAAACTCGTACATCTCTTGTGTTTACAACCTCTCCATAGCTAGGACCTTGCCTCTCCATACCTACCCCCCACTCTACTGTCAGACTTAGATCCACGACAGTTGGCGCCCACCGTGGGGCGGGTGTTTTAGCGATTTTGTGGAGAAGTTGTGATTCTTCTGAGTACTTTCATCATGGTCGCCGTTGGAGTTTTGGTCGAGGGTCGAGAGATTCGTCTCGGTGCTCTCACCTTCATCGCCGACGACTCCGCCTGGCTCCAGGAGGCTCCACTCGACGTCGATGCGCTCCCCGTCCGCGGTGCGACGCATTTTCGCGCATGTGTCCGCGGCGTTCTGCTGCGGCAACCGTCGACCCCATATCGGTCGACTCCCCTATCGACCACCCTCCCGGTCTCCCGCCAGCGCAAGCGCTCGGGTTGGTCGAGGCTTCAGCGGTGGGTGAGACACGCGGTGGCTCGCCAGACGGCCACCACCCAAGTTGCGGCAATCGAGCCTGACGAATCTCTCTACGGCCTGTTCGATCTGTCGACTAGCTCCGTAGAGACTGCATCCGAATGCGATAGCAGTGATCCAGCGGCGGAAATCTTGATGGTCGACGGGCCTCGCAGCCCCCTGGCTTCGCCCGTGATGGTGGGGCAGGCGACGGAGGCGACCCCGCACGAGACCACGAAGAGTATCAGCCCGAGCCACTCGACTCTCTGCAAAGAGAGGAACTTCGCCGCAGGAACATGGATGCCCTGCATACTCCCATCGCAGGAGAAACCCCCGAGGCTCGCGCCTTGGAGGAGGCACGTGTCAGGACCCCGACTCGATGTCACATCGATCTAGCCTGTAGCACCTCATATCACTTTGCGGCCTCACGCACGGTATCCCCACGGGTGTCGCCTTACCTTTGCCCGGGACCGTTTGCGCCTTTTGGCTCACGTATATGATAGTGTCGCTAGCATCCATATGATAAGGAGCCCGGGCTGACATGACTAGTCGTAAACCCAAAGTGGCACAGACTTACAGGGACAGGCATTCATGACCCAGCCACGAACGTGTCGATCAACAGCAAGTGGGTCCGGGCTGTAGCACTGGGCTAGCAGGACTCCGGTAAACCGGGCTGTAGCGGGATAACAGGACTCCGGTACTCAATGCGTGACATTTCCCCGAAGGGACAGACACCGGAACGAGGAAGGACACATGCCGGCCAGCCTAAGTGTTCCAGAGCAGTAGCAAGCTACCATGGCTCAGCGGTAACACTAGGAGACATTTCCCGGTAAGAGAGGCTACTAAAGATAAACAACTAGATAGTCAGATCCCACACATACCAAGCATTTCAAACATACACACAATATGCTCGATATGTGCAAATACAACGAAGCATCACAACATGACTCTACGACACAAGTACTTTATTTAAGGCTCAGAGAGCCATACATAACATACACAAAGGTACGGGTCACACGACCCAGCATTCAAGTCATACAGTCATACAAACCAGCAGCGGAAGTAACTTGTCCGAGTACAGACAACTAGTAAAACAAAAGAGGCTTGGAAAGCCTCTGCTATACTATGTGGTCCTTCACAAGCTCAGGATCACCACCTGGGCCTTAGCCTACTCATTGATGTCAACGTCTACGTAGAACCCATCAGAAGGGGTTGCAGCGTCTTCTGTGAAAATATAAATTATAGCAACATGAGTACAAAGGTACTCAGCAAGACTTACATCAGCTCCTACATACATGCATATTATCAAGAAGGGTTGGTGGAGTTATTGCAGCAAGCCAGCTTAGACTCTTGGCTAGGCTAACCTACGAGACTCCAACTTGAAATGGTTTTGCGCACACGAGTCCATTACTCACCACTTCAATACACTACCGAGGATCCACCTCCGTCTCCCTACAGAAGAGCCATCCTCGGCACTCACACTTATCTTGAGGCTTTTAGTAGTTTCCATTTACTTGTCTATGAACTGTATAGGCAACCAAGTAGTCCTTTACCGCGGACGCGGCTATTCGAATAGATCATGTTAACCCTGCAGGGGTGTACTTCTTCATACACGCTCTCACCACTTACCGTCGTTTACACGACATGTACTCGGCAACCTTCAAGCGGAAGCCCAACGTGGGTGTCGGCCACGACCTACCTAACCACCTAAGCCTCCAGTCCAGGTTTATCGCCTATCCAGGTTCCATCCGCAGGGAGTCCGGCCGAGGTTTCCCATACGGCCCCGAACAATGTGAACAGGGTTCCCGAGATACCTAACGGGTATTCGATACACCCGGCCACGTACCTACCGCATCACAGCCCACCCCTACGGTCAGCGCTGTCCACGGCCTCCAGTAGGCTACAAACACCAGAAACTACTTGCAACTCCTGGACGGAGAACTAGGGTGAATAAGAAGCCGAGAGGGTCCATTGGTTTCGGGCCCAATGCATGGTAGTAGCTGGTTCTTAAATCACACATACAGATCTCAGTGCTTAAGGTCGGCTTCAATGAAACAACCCACCATGTACTCCTACATGGCCTCTCATTGATACCTTTACCAAATCGTGTTCACCGCACCACTCTCATTACCTGACATAATCATTTCACTCTAGCCCATCACCCAGATGAACCAGACCTGACACGACTCTAAGCATAGCAGGCATAGCAAGGTAGGAACAACACATACATATGGCTCAACCAACTCCTACACATGCTAGTGGGTTTCATCTAGTTACTGTGGCAATGACAGGTCATGCAGAGGAAATGGGTTCAACTACCGCAGCACACAGCAGTTTGAAACGCGTTGTCTTAATGCAGTAAAAGAGAGCAAGAGCGAGAACATGGGGTTGTATCGATATGATCAAATGGTTGGTTGCTTGCCTGATGGTTCGATGCACTGATACGGTTCTTCGTTAGGGTAATCACGATACTCCTCGGGGGCAGATCCTGCCGCAAGAATACCGATACACAACCATTACCAAACAATGTGCAACAATATGATGCATGCATGAAACATAGCAATATGAGTGTGTTGGGCTAATGCAACTAAGACCAGAAGGGTTTGAACCAATTTGAATCAAAGATTCACATTTCAAACTCAAACATGGCCTTTTAGAGTGCTTTTCCTTGTTCTGCATTAAACATCAAGTTAACTTGCTTAGTCATGCATGAAAATATTACAGATGGATAAATTGGATTTTTCTGATCATTTTTCATATATAATTTGTCTGATTTGGAGTTACAGAATAAAAGTTATGAATTTTTGAAGTTTAAATTATATTCTGGAATTTCCTGATTTAATTTAAATCCAGAAATATATATATTGCGCCAGCATGACGTCAGCACGACGTCAGCGGTCAACTGCGGCTGGCTGGGGTCAAACCTGACGTGTGGGGTCCACACGTCAGTGACAGGGGGGTTTAACAAAGGTTAGTTTAATCCTAATTAAGAGTTAGTGGCGTTGGGGCCCACTGGTCAGTGTCAGGGTTAATTAACAGAGGTTGATTAAGTTTAAACAAATCCTAACCCGAATTAGCAGGGACGGGCCCCACTTGTCATTGAGCCAGGGGAGGTCAAACCCCCTGGTCAACCGGGGCTAACACGCCGGCGTTTAGCCGCCGGCGGCAGCAAACGCGGCGGAGGGCGCGGGATTTCCACTCCGGCGCCCAATCGAGCAGCGGAAGGCACGCGCGGGAAGCTGGGGCTCGCGCGCACCCACTGGTGCCCTCCGTTTCACCGGAGATGGCTTAGATCGACGGCGGCGACCACTTGGGCGGCGGCTAGAGTTCGGGCGCGAGCGGGATCGGGCTGCGGGGCACTGGGAGGCCACCTGAGGGGCTCGGCGGCACCCTCGTGGCACCGGGAGCACGATGGAAGGCTCGGTTTGGGCGGAGGCGGACCGACACGGCGACGGCGACATGGACGGCGGCGAGAGGCTTCGGCCGTGGTGGGGAGGAGGGCTACGGTGAGGGAACGAGGGGGAGAAGAGAGGGGAAACGGAGAGGGGCTCACAGCGAGACCAGCGAGCGCGAGGGCGAGGTCGGGGATGCCCGGTAGCTCCCGAATCGACGGCGAGTACCCACGGCGGCCGGAGGCGAGGATGGCGACGGTGATGGCTCCACGGGGTGCTCCGTCTTGCGTGGCTCGACGAGGAGGTAGAGGGGGTCGCGGCGGAGCTGGGGAGCGTGTCGGGGAGGCGAGGGGAGGCCGGTGGCGGCGGCTATGGCGAACGGCGGCGATGGGTGCGTTCGGACACGGGAGAGAGAGAGCGAGGGAGAGGAGAGGAAGAACCGGGGGAGAGTGAGAGAGTAC